>NC_051159.1:13011878-13050433 GCF_013339745.2 Dermacentor silvarum
TCTTCCTCCCTCCACATAAAGCCATCCTAAACAGCAAGGGCGAAGACTCACACAATGTGAATTGGCAAATATTTAACACAGAGCATCTGCAGTTAGATTGCCACCATTGTGAATTTAGTGGGACAGTCTCGACTTTAAGTAAATACGTGTGTCTCGACTTGACACAGTCGGGATGACCAAGTGCCCGGACTTTTTTTTTCCTAGATAAGTAAGCAGACAATATAAGTAGACAAGATTTCCTTTTTTTAATGCCTGACACCTCATTTGGGCATTATTGTATTACTATATTTTTGTGTATGCATAAAGGCTATTGTGTTTTTGTCGTGGATTTCATTCTCACGAAGGTCCTAAGCCTTTACAATACGGCTATCGCTATTGATAACCGCGTTACGTCGGCAACTATGCTGCACATTATTTTTCTAAATCGCACCATGGTACGAATAAAATAAATTTTAAATTTGTTGTATGTGAAGGTTAGGGATTTTCATGGTTCTCGTATTTGTAAAGCCTAAATGTCAAATAAAGATTGTCAATGTATTTTCATTGCCCTGGCACTAGCAGGGTAGGTTATCGCGAATTTATTGTTGAAAAGGACGCGAAATATATACATTATCATACCTTCTGCACTGATGAATAGTGAGAAAATAATTACGAGAAACTTTAGGTACCATTGTTAAGAAAAACTATTTTTTGTTAACTTGTCCTGCCAATAAATACTTACTTTCATGAAGCATCCAAAGAAATGCCGAATGAGCATTACTTGTGCTAATAAGGAACACCAAAGCCACAACTCGCCTATAAAAAATTAATGCGCCCCCCCCCCCCCCCCCCCCCCCCCACATGGCGATTTCAAGCACGCAATTCAAAAACCAAGAAACATTTAAACAAGTTATTTTGTTTTGCTTTTACAGTTGAGGATGCGGCTTCAGAACCAGGCTGACTGTGCCGCGGTAACGATGCAATGAATTTTGACATGGATGTAGAGCACAACCCGTCAAACATTGACACTTGCACAAACAATTAACGGTAAAGCAACGTGTTATTAGCGTTATCTCTGCTACAGCAATCTTATGGTCCTAATTTGAAAACAAATGCAGTGATGCTTTCGGCTCTGGGCCAATTGATGGCTGTAGCAACAGCGCCTCATCACGGAAACTGCTTTCTTCCGAAGAGACAGAATAATGTGGTAAGATCTCAAAGATCAACTACAAACCTATATTAATTACTAAAAAAGCCCAAAATCTAGTTTCGGTCACAAACGTATTAGACGTATTGTCCTTAAAATAAGTTTGTTATTTTGACACGCAATGACTACCATCAATAGAATAATAGAGGTACTGTGGGATTTAGCCTTTGGATGGACCTTATTTATTATTATATACCAATGAAGAAGTTTAAAAACCAAGAAGGTGACGAAATCGAAGAAACAGACTATTATTGATTTAAGAATGATGTGGGTAGGGAGATGAGACCGACAAGCGCACGAGGATTTGATGGAATGATGACGACGGCGTAAGGAAAACGACGTGAGGAGCGAGACATAAAACACCCTTTCGAGCTCCCAACTGCAATCTGAGTGATACTTCGGTCAAATGGAATTTCTCACAAGTAGCTAATCACAGAATTCAGCATTAAATGAATAAAGTACAATGGTAAGTAGATTTTCCCCGCCATTGGACAGGCGTCATTCTGATTTTCAATGGCCAAAAGTCGCTCTAAACCCGTGCAAATTTAAAAGTATCGGAGTCTAAGGTATGTGGAGAAATTGCTCGAGCGACGAGCAATTTCTAAGAATAGCTATAGCATTAATTAAAGGCTAGCACTAATTGTCGAATAAAATGTTCCAGGCACTTCAAAAACTTCAGACTTTCATATTTCATATTACTATAGCGCAACGATGAGACACTAGGACACAGGCAGAGCACTTTATCTTTGTTCTTTTCAGCAGACCTAACTTTGCCTTGCGCTGCGTATTAGCACTGATGTTCAGAAAGTTAAGATGTCATACGTGAAACGACACAAGCTTTCACATTTATTGAATTGATAAGCTTTGCTTACAACTTGGTCTTTTCCGCAACAGTTCGCCTCGAAATGACCAACACGTATTTCAAAGCTGCAGTCTTTCAAACACTCACAAAACCTAAAGCAAAATTAAGGACATCAGCCTACAGGGAAGTTGGGCGGTCGGCGGAGGCGTGGACGCAGTGGTTTTGGCAAACGGCGATCAAACTCGGCGACATGCTAAACGTGAATGGCTACCGTAGTTACTCCGCACATCAGGTAACTTCTGTGCGTTAACTCCGATCAGCTCACTAATTGGGCGCTCATGCAGGTTTGTATCGCTATCGGCGCAGGGTCCAGAATTTGAAATATTAAAAATAAAGTGTGCCATAGGGCGGCAAGCCTGCCTTGCTCCACTCTAGTGTCCTTAATTCCTGAGGTAATCTGGAAAAAGTGTATTACTTTCCCGGAACATCTGTTTCGTTCCCAAATTTTCTGTTTTCGTTCGTAGGAATTCTCGTAGCTATGTATTTCTTGTAAATATTTGCTGAAGTAATCACCTAAGTTTCCTCTGCACATTTGCGGAATAGTCTACATAACGCCTACATAATGCAATGTGTCTAAAATATAGAGCGCGACCTCGTCATAAATGGAAACCTTATAGAGGAGTCGATTAACTTTACAGGTCTCTCAATTATTCTGATAACATGGGTGCTTGTGACTTATTCTAGAACATCCTCTTCTAAAATGCTTTTTCAGGGGTTATGGAAGGCAACTGTAACCTTTATGCATGTCTAAATTGCTAATGTAATTAGTAACCGATTAGTAAGCAGGGACTAGGCTATGTGGTCTGTGGTAAAAGACACTTTGCAGGTTTATTGGCACAGAGCGCTAAGCCGTCCTAACATGGCGAACTCAAGCTAACAAGCCTAACGTCAGCATTCTGCCGGTCGCGAGCCCATCCCCACTTAAAACGCCATGTTTGCTCATCCACCGCTCTTCCTGTGTGTTCCATCGCGGGTTTCTACATGGTCTATTATATTTTCCATTCATATGTTGTTTTCTTCTGCTTATGGAATAGCGTTATGCTATCATTCTTCAAGTGGCAGACATAGTTGAAGCCATGAGGTGCTGAGTATAAATGATGGCAAACTTTACAAATGCAATACCTACTGCGAGTTTTGCTCCTGCTCCATTTCCTTTGCATTTAGTTGCAAAGCCTTACTCATCTTCATTTATAGCGTTACTGCTGTCCCGTTTTTTTCATTCGTTCCTAAATATGCCGGAAGCATAAGAGAAACCCTTTCTGAACTTCTAACTTATAAGGTACAGTAATTCTACTTCCTTTAATTACCTATGTTCCCTTTCATCTACTCAGCTACATGCAGACGCATCTCTTCTTTTGCAAGAGCCTGTCCCTGCCTGACGGTCATGACTCCTCTGAAGGCACCTGTGCGTTTATCGTCTTTATTGTTCGTACAATACCAGCTTGCCTTCGCAGTGTCAGATGCGTATGGAAGCAAGCGCTGTCCTCTCCTAGCACAAGCGTGCTTGCGCGGCAGAAAACCCTGAGAGGGTAAGCTTGCTGTAGGCTAGTGCTTATTTGCTTCGAGTGGCTACCAGTGGCTAAATGTGCGATCAGCGGCTGCAGAAAACCCTATACTTGACCAAATGACTCCAAAAAAAGAACTCATGCAACTGACGGGACTTTAGAGTAGTGACATTCTTCAAATCAATGTGCACTAATTGAACGAGGCCGAAGGGACAATTAAACAAGTAATTGGATCGGGCTAGTTGGTACAAATCAATGCTGGTAGGCAGCGCAGTGATTTACAGGGACACTAAATAAAGGAGGTGGTTGGTTCTCTGTTTGGTGTCCCTGTAATTAATTGCGTTGCCTACCATCTTGGACAGTTAACGCTGAAACAAATGTTATTTCCCCCTCCCTCAAGCATTTCCCAGTTCCCTTGAATGTGTTCGCAAGTGAAAACATGATAATGATTTTATAGCTTTTGCTTGAAAGAACGATACGTCACTCAGTGTATCTCAAGAACAAGTTAACCATCACTCAAGTAAAAGCAAGAACTCCGGGAAACGTAGCGCTGCAGGGTACTTTATAATTCTATGTACAGTTACTCTGTTGGCTTTATTACGTTAACCAGCTATTGCCGATGATATTACCTTGCGTATGTATGACTGCTTGCATCTTGTTCCCGCAGTGTTTAGGCAAGCTCAAACATAAAATTATGAGCCGTCAAATCAACCTTATACCGCATCAATGAACAACTATCAATTTACGAGGTCATTTTTAACTGTTTGATAATAGGCGTGAAACAGGAACACTCCATGCAACGCCTGGTCGTCTTGCACAGACGCATTGGCGCTATACCGACAGAATGCATCAGATGGAGCATCGTGTTCCTTCACTCTCTACCCGGCGGTTTGGCTCATGTTTTGCGGGTAGGCTGCCTCGTCGGAGGACCCTTGCATCTGCACCTAATGAAAATACAAGGAAAAGTAATAAACAGGAAAACGACACAGGCACGTATGCTCTTTTGGCGTCGGTGAACAAGCAATAACGAAGGCTCAGGCCACCTGCTAAGATGGGATCCATTACACGAGCAATCGACGCCGCACCGCAGTAAGCGGAGGCCGCCGGAGCGATCAGTGGCTTTACTCGCGGGTTTCTACGCATGCCTGTGGGAATACACGTGGGAAGCTACACGCTGGCCGATCCGTCTTGCGTACCACGGAAGAAGCACCATCCGCATTCAGCAATTCAGAAAGGAAAGTAAATGCTCCCAACAAGCTGTCCGGAAAATCCGGTGAGCTGGTATTGCACTTCTCTGTATGCCAGGCTATCCCGCTCTGGCGGATCGACGACGCCTCCGGGAGTCAATTGACTACATGCGGGCTGCTATGTGTCAGTTAATACTTGTATTTTTGTTTCTTGGCACCAATTTGGCTCACTTCCAGCTTCTTCTTCATTTGGCTTCTCTACGTAGTGCTGTGAAATTTTCCCCAGAGTCGAACGAAGCTCAATGAGCTAGCTAAAACAGATATGATTGTACGGCTGGAGGCGGGCCACATGAACAACTTGAATCACGTTTAACGGCGATTACTTACCGTCTTTGGCAACAGCGCAGTTCCTGTCGCTAATGCGAGTGAGTGTACCGAACGGTCTATACAAGGTAGCGAAAAGCTTGCGATACAATTTTTCTTTTTCTATGCTAGCCCAAGAAGTGTCAAAGTGGAAAAAAGAGTGTGTGGGAAGTATTGGAAGCCAGTCACGTGATAGAGGTATATATACTGTAGCAAAGTGGCGCAACGGTTAACATTGAGACGCATAAACTCCCCAGAGAGACGACGATGATGGGGGATGCGCTCTGGCAGAGGCAAGTGCAGATCGGCAGGCACAACGAAGACGAGAGGAATCATTTAAATAACTGGGTTCATTATTTCGGCATTTGTTTTTAGCTTACACTGTACACTTTTACATACAAAATGATGTCATACCCCTCGTCGGCACACTGCCTACCTGGCCTGGTCTCCCGTGGTGAAGTGGCGCCGTGGGCTGCTGTCTCCTTGCTCTCTCTCACACCACCAAAACACGACTTTTTAAGCCCTCGGTTGCACAAATAGTCGCAAACTAGGCAATCCCGCAGGGGGCATACACCATCACAACCAATAACACCAAAACTTTCGCGACGGACATGGCATTGATCGAAACAACGGCGCAATCCATAACGCACCTGTTATATCACTCTCCCTCACGTTAGACACCGAGTATTGGCCCTTACGTCTTCCGGCACCAGAGGCCAGACTCGAGCTCGCAAGTGTAACCATGCATTGCACGCATCGTTCTCCTTTGTTTGCGCGCAAGCCCGCGGGCTTTCGAAAATCCGGCATGCCAGCATGCCATCTGCGAGAATGTTCCCACGGAGCCACCGCTGTGGACTTAATGGTTTACTGTCAGAGCGCTGCCAGCTGCCAGCGCTAAGAAAACTCGGCCACCCCATGCATCTATGGGCAGGGTCGTTTGAATGCCCCCGCAACGTTATTGTGACCCGATGGCGATCGCACACAAAAGCACCCATCGGTCACAGCTGGTTAATATGTCCATTATCTCCTCCAATTCACCAAAAGGCGCGCGCGGATGCCGAACAGTGACACTGAAATCAGGTGACAGCGTGTCGCGTCGCCCAATTTCCGTCACTACGCCTCCCCGTCCGACAGCGACGCCCCTAAACAAACCGCAGCCGCGTCCGAGAATAAAGAGTTTTAGATTAAAGGGCCCCTACGCTTGCGTCCCACTAATCTAAAGCTCTCTAACGTCAACGTGACATCTATGAAGCCCGTGAGCGTCTAGCGGTAGCAGTGGCTTCAAAACACACAGCCATTTTTCCTATCTTCACGCCCGTCCCCCCCCGAACGCTTCCCACTCAGCTCTGTAACCGTTTCCCGTTTTGTTCCGAGGGAGGGCGCGCATCCGGCGGCTCTTCTGAGGGACATTAGGGCCCATACGGAAAATTAAATGCGCAAGTGAACTTGCGAGACAAAGAAAAAGATTCTGGAACCATATAAAAGCACTCGGAGCTCCAACTAGAAACTCGAAGGCTATAAGGGATGAAGACGGTAAATCTAGAAGGCGATGTGCGCTGCGGTATCACAGACGTTATCAGGCATCTTCGAAAAAAGCGTTCGACAACAGTCCAGCAACAACAGAGAGGCCTAGAGATCAAAATTCAGCTGAAAGCTTTTATGGAAAAAGGCGCAGAAAAAGTCCCTAACAAACGAGCGGACCCGATGAAATCCCAATACAGCACAAAACCTCGCCAAAAAGCAAGGCACTCCGATTGGACGACGCGGTCTTATCTACAAAGGCAAAGGAGATAAGGATGACAGACAGGCCAGTTACAGTAACGCGGTGAATATAGAATAGCAATGCAAGCATAAAATTAGAACGGAAGTGGGTGGAAGAAAACGGTGTAGGGGGACAAAGTTCAGGCCAGGCAGACGCTTAGAAGACAATATGTTTGTTACTCAGGCAAGAGATTTCTACCAGAAAAGACCTTAGACATTTCTAGATATTAAGGAGCTTAGACCGTAGACAGGGAATTGTTGTGGGATATTCTTCAATACGGGCATATACAATTTTGGAGCTGCTGAGAGATATATCGAGACAACCAAGACAAGTGGCATGGGAAGGCAAAAGGAAATGAAATTGGGAATTCCCAAGGATTGAAGCGGATGCCCTCTGTCACCATTGGTTCACGTTTTACGTCATGGGCAAGAAAGACGACTGGAAACAGCGAATTAGGTTTGATTTATCTCTGCGTAATAGACAAATGGTGCAACAGAAGATCCCTGGACTGATGTACACATTGTGCTACTAGCGGACAATAAAAAGATTTACAGATACTTGCAATATCTGTGGGAACCGCACAAATCTAGGCCTTAAGTTGCACAGAGAAATCAGGGATTATGATCTTTATGAGCACACGAGTAACTTCGTGGTGTCAATTCAACAGCAAGTAATACATAGTGAAGCAATATAAGTACTCGGCGTCACATAAACGAAGCAAAGAATTCTCAAGAAACAAGATAATCTGAAAATAACGCACAATCATCCTATCTGCGCCACCTTTTAAAAATGTATTGCGGGTTTGGAATTAAGCAAAGCAGTAGGCCGGTTGGCTTTGGGAGCACACGGTAATACGACAAATGAGGCGCATGGACATGGGTTGGGCTCTTTTGACGTCAGAGAAGCACAAAGCAAAATTAGTTTTGAAGAAAGCTAAACATGGAGGATCGGCTAAAGTGCACAAGTATCTCTACATGAAAAGCGTGGACAGTGGAGGAAGAGGTCGGAAGTTGGCAACCAAGCAGGATAATCGAAACTGTAAATAGACAACCAGGGGTTGGAAAGTGAGAGAAATAGAGACTGAATTGTGCAAAGAATGAAACGAAAAGGACAAAATTTACAAGAATGAGAAGAAAGAATTAGAAGGGAAAATCTCACAAAGGGCAGTCCTTGATTTGAGGCTCAGACGGTTCAACGAAAATATCGGAACAAATATTCGGAATTAGATGAGACAGTGTATTGCAGTAAAGATCAGAGACCACTAGCACATCCTAATGGAATGCGACGGGATTACGCGAAAGCGATAGTATCGCCGAGCGATTCGACCGATCTCTTAATCATAGGCCGTACAAGTAATTTTTGAAAAAGAAAATAATGATAGGTATACAAAAATGCAAGATAAAGAACATGTATAGTATACTGATTAAATCAAGCTAGGTGACTATTTGTCGCCGCCCGTTTCAAAGGATGCCAATAGTCATCATCATCATCATCAATTCTGAGGGACTAGGGCCCATGCGCTCGACAGTTTGCACGCCTCCTCCCTCTGGCGGACCGGGGCGGAGAACACGGAACACACGCACAACTGTCGTGGACTTCATTTTCCGCGCCACGGTGAAAATCCGACTCTAGCTGCGTGTTCTGCAGCCGCATGTGTTGCAGGTGCCGTCATCCTTGTTCGAAACACCGCACAATCATCCTATCTGCGCCACCTTTTAAAAATGTATTGCAATCGCCTCATGTCGCAACATGGGACGTATTCTAAGAGGATCACTGTCAGTGCGCGCTGCCTTGGCTGGTTGAGCAAAACCTCTCGAATCATTCAACGTGCCGAATTCTATGTACGTTACGCGAAAGCGATAGTATCGCCGAGCGATTCGACCGAAATCTCCGTGTTCGGTGCGATGGCGCCGTTTCTGTAGTGCTAGTGACAGTTTGCAAGAACACGGAACACACGCACAACTGTCGTGGAATACAGCTGCGTAGGTCGACAAGACAGCCCTCGTTACTATCAGCACGCGTGTGCGGCTCTTAGTAAACCTTGCTGATATGCTTGCATTTGCTTGTTCATGTGTTTTTCACTCTGCTAATTTTAAGAGTGTGCTTAAAGCACTTGGATGCATGAAATGCCTTTTCCCTTTTTTGTGCATACATAAAACCACCAAAGACGAAGTGCGGCATTCTCTTAGAAATTGAATACTTGCTGCGTAAGCATTCCAACCAAAATAAAACCTTAGATGTGCTCAGTCATGAGTGAAGTTCTCACCGTGTGTAAAAAGGTTGTGCATAAGTGCTTAACTTGACGCAGCAAGGAATTCGAGGTTAAGCAGTAAGTGGGTACAATTTATTATGACTGGCATAAAAGCAATATGTACGTATAGTGGTCACCTCATGGAGACACATACTCATGAGATGTTTTCAAGCACAATATTTATTTGAAAGCAAATAATAATTTATATTGCTGATAAGACCACTTATTTCGAGTGAAGTCAAATAATTACATTCTTTATTCTCAGCCTGAGTGGCCAATCTGTTGCCCCTTTACTATTTAGAGAGAGAAAGCTGTTTTTTGAAAATGCAGGGTCTTGCAAGTAAGACCCTGCATTGTAAGTAAGACCCTGCATTACTTGCAAGAAATGCAAGTAAGGCCCTAGAAAAGGGTGAGCAGAAGAAAAATGAAAAAAAAAATGCAGCTCGTGTCATGTTATTAGCAGTGTTATTAGAAGTGTTCGAGGTGATGAAGGTAGATGGCAAATGCGAAAGAAAGTAAGATCACAGTCTTGATGAGACGATGTGCATTAGTCTTAGTTTAGACAGTAAACTTCAATACAATAAAGCAATAAGTCCAGGGCTTTGTGCTGTTTTGATGGGCAAGGCCAGGAACCCAACGTCCATGTCAATGTCAAGGCGCCTTGGTCTAGCTTTTCCATGTTCATTTTATATCGATGTCGCTCGTCTCTATAAGTTGGGCACTCAAGCAAGATGTGCTCTAGAGATTGCATGGTGCCACAGTTGTCACAATATGGATTTGTGCTCTGGCCATTGCAAAAAAGTTGTCGCAGTTTCACCTGAAAGGCGAAGCATCAATTGCGATAGCAAATTGTAGAGAGCTATACGGAGTAATGATATTAGCTTTATCAGCTGTATAAACTTGGACATGCAGCAGCACCGGCAACACGCAGAACTGTTGTCGACGCCGTCGGCGTTTTGCCCGCGTTCGCACAAAATGCGTGCGGCGTTGGTGACTGTTGCCGGAGCCTCTGATATAAACAGGCACTTGGTGCCACAGCTAAACGTCGCCTCCCTTCCCTCCCCCCCCCCCCCCCACGGCTTTTCGTGCGTCAGAAGAAGGCGCGTTTGCTCTACATATATGGTGATTGTAAAGGAGGAAAGAGACGCCTACTTCTGCAGCCCTTCAGCGAGCACGGCGCAGAACGCGCGTTTGTTCTCCGCCGTGCGTTCACTCCCCGTGAAAGCGCGCGCCCCTCGCGCCCTTTCACTCGCACATACAGCGTTCGGCGCGCGGCGACGATTTCATCTCCATTCACGTCATACGGAACCTCACGGCGACGGCGACGGCGACGCCGACGGCAGAAATCTGCTTTTGAGTGTCCATATAATTGCTATCGCAATAAAAAGAAGACTGTTCATGTATGCAACATTCAGTCGACGCCGGTGAAACAGGGTCTCCAGATGCCGTGGTAGACATTATGGTAGCCTTGATTGGAGTTCTTTGTTGATGTTGAACAAAAACTTGCAATTGCCTGAAGTTGAAGACCATCTTCTACACCGTTCATTGAGTACATATCGCTTCAGCATAGCTGAAGCCACACTTTTAGTGAAAAACACTTTGCGGGCTAGCTCATCCGCCTTTTTATTACCTATTATATTGCAATTATACCTAATTCAGCATTTACACAATGTAAAACACATTACCAAAGTGAACAAAAGTTAAGCAGAACAATAATACGCTCTCAGCCATGGCAGCAAACAAAGATGATTGACTTGAGCGCGTTTGATACTGTCAGCATCATACATGCGTGTTCTATTTCGATCACTCTATATATGAAAGATAAGTTCACACAGGATGCACATGATAAGTGAACTATTGTAAGCTCTACTCAGGTTATTTTACCGAGTTAAGCATGGGCTACACGTTGTCTATGTATTTATGTAGCAACAACCTAGCTAGCTGATGCACAGCCAGATATTAGGAAAATTAAAAAATGCATACCATAACAAACACCTGGCCAGTACCTGTATTTTATTAGACAGCAAACCAGGATTATTTAGTCGCTTAGCTTCGCAGTGAGCTCAGTGATCGCTCGTTGTGTGAAAAGGTTGATGTAGTAAATGGTTTTGTCTTTGTCTTCCTTAATTAGTAGCAGCTTTAACATGCACATGACAATGAAATTTCAATTTCTTGTGCAAATAATGTCCGCCTCTTCGAGTAGACCAGCTCATTAACTAGAATTTGGCTATCTGCCACAGGCAACCTTAAATAAATTTTGAAAGTGTTCGCTGAAACACCCTGTATATATGCATCCCCCCCCCCCCTCCCCTTGTATTCTTCACTATAACCTCTTTCAAATCCGCTTATGCTTTACTACACTACTCTGCTTCATGCGAAATCCCGGTTGTGATCTTCGGTGACTTCATTATTAACCCTTTGGGACCCGGTCCGTTCGTTACCCAGTTTTAAATTTTAAAATGTAAATATGTGCCAATGTTTTTACCAGTCTTGTTCTACCCCCCTGTGCTTAACTGAAAAATGATGTTTACTAACTCGCAGATTGCTGCTGTTAATGCTGGTGTTAGCACTGTAAGTAAAGTGATCATATGTCTCTTTATTGTATGAAACCCAAATCGGTGGCGGAGACCATTGGACAGCCGAGTATACTATCGTAACTTCGTGAGCTACGTGGCTTGGTTATCCGCTGCTGGTGATGACGTAATGGCACTCGTGAATTCAACGATTGAGCAGACCACGGTGACGTCGCTAGTGTTATCGAACTTCACTCGAACTGGAACGAGACCTGACAAGGTGTAGCAACCTACCGGAAGGCATCTAGAGAAGTCCGTGAACACACAGCTGCGGTGAGGCGGGCGCCTGTCAAGAAGCGAAGTATCCAAGTTGTCTGAAGGGCGTGGGACGGGCGCACATGATGAGAGAAAGCAGTCGACGGCATCCGTGGTATCGAAAGCAGTCAGGCAATGCAAGGAAGTGCCATAAGAAAGTGGAACGGTATAGAATAATGTCGCATATAGCCAAAGCAACGGAAGTCTGAGAATGACCACTACAGATGTTCACTAAAAGTGACTTCAGAAATACTTGCGCTGCTACAATTATCCAATGCTAATCACATTACCGTCAACAGTCATCGTAAGATGAATTCTGCCGTAATTTTTTTTTATCTCATTGGCTTACAAGAGGCAAGGAGCGCGCAGAAGTAGAAAGTGTTTCAGTGGGGCCTAGCAAGTGGAATGAAAGTAGATAACCGGGTAAGATGTGCCGGCGTCTTTGATTGATCCACTTCGCTTGCAATCGCTGGTCGAAAATCACTGCGGCGTGCAACGGAGAGTTAGAAATGGCGCTCAAACGGGTCCTCAGCCAAGAGTTGGCAGAACGATGTCGTACAAGTGTCATAAAGGTTGGAAAACGCTATACTGTCACGCAAAAGTGTTTATTATACGCGGCAAAATGCACTCTCTCCAGCAGCTTCGAGTACCCAGTGCTAGAGTATCGGTGTGCAGCCACCCTTTCGGACAGAAGCAGTGTCTGGTTCTTCCAAAAACAATTAATTTTGTTCGCCATATTTATGCATTTTATTGCGCGCACGTCACTTTGATGGGGTGAGTTCTCCCGGTTTTGTGACGTCGCACGCGGACAGGAGAAATTGCGAGAAAAGCGCAACAACGTAACGAACAATTTTGAAGACAAAGTCTTCTTAGCTCACTTCAGACCTATTTCGCGCATCTGGGATCTGCGTATCTTGTAACCACATTTAGAAAGAAGCGGTTGGCTAGGCGACCTGTAGATGTCATGTGAACATGACAATGGTACTGATACGTCATTATGCCGAGAATGCGTAGTAATAGCCAGAAACTGACAATATAAAAAAATAATTTAAGTAGCTGTAAACTGGGCAGGGTGTGAGTCTTTGTGTCGCTCTCGCCCTCTGCTGTGCCGCCGCCAAGTGTCATCAAACTTAATTGCTGCACCCTCCACCAGATTGCGCGAAGTGCCGAGAAAAAAAAATAAAGATTAAGGAGATGCATACAAAAATGTTAGATAAAAAGCATAGCATACCTCATTAAATCAAGCAGGCTAGGTAACTATTTGTCACCGCCCTGTTTCAAATAGGATGCGATTAACCCTTTGTTGGACAGCGGGACATATACGTCCCACTTTTCATTCCACGTTCTCGGTGCTGTCGCTCCTTAAGAGAGCTCGCTCTACCACATACAAGCCCCTAACTCTATCTATTGAGTATACCACAACATTCTGTATGCACTTTCATAGCGTTTAAGCTAAGTGGAAGCACGCAACAAGACAAGTAGCAGTTTTTGTTTTTTCATGTTCGCTTTTCCGTTTTTCTGTGTTTTTGTGAGCTACTTTCAAGAAGGAAAAAAAATGTCTGGTGAGTAAATCTTGTGTTTCTTGCACTACAGTAACCACTTACAAACAAACTATCATCTATAATTTGGGATGTTTAGCGTGCATAGATAAACGGAACGGTTTTTACGAAAACCAGTGTGATTCACATTTTCCAGGTTAGGCTTAGCGTATAGCGTGCGGGCTGTTCGGTCAGTACTGATTGCTTCTTTCTTTTGCTAAAGATAAGAAGAAGCGTCTCACTGCTCAAGGAGCACTTTATTATTCTGGAGCTTGCCAGAGAACTCTAACAACACTGATGATGAGCATCGTTCGGAGAACCTTCCGGATGGTGCTCCGGAAGCATCGATTCTTCGGAAACACTCGCCACCCAAACGTGACAGGCATGCGATGGCGGTGCGCTGGTGGTCAACTAGCCAAAAAATAAGTCCGCACGAAGTACATGTGAAATGTGTGCAGCGTTCCGCTGTGTGCGAAATACTGAATGCGAAATAAACTGTCTGTCTGTGTGCAACTTGCTTCGCACCATTTCACAAAAAAAAAATGTGAACTGCCTCAAGTGAACAGCGGGACATATGAGTCCCACTTGATCAAAGTGACCTAACTGGACAGTGGGACATATCGGTCCCACTTTTTTTTCGGAATAAGACACTTCTCGTCATTCGGATTGGTTTTTATGGAATCAAGAAGTGATAAATAGCTCGCTCAACATCTCTTACACAAGATAACAATTGTTTCCTCATTGTGTCCACCAAAGGGTTAGATCATCATCATGATGGAAAGGAGGGAAACTTTGATGCAAAGGACGGAAACAAAAAAGACCGCAGATAATTAAATAAATAGAAGGGAAATTCTGTACGCTAACACAAAGGTTCCAGCTGTTTGAGGCTGGAACTGCTTGCGAAAGGAGGAAGCGCATAGCCGAACGAACATTCGCAAGAGGATGAGACGTTTGTCTGCTGCAGCAAACATCCCGAGACAACACAGCACCCACATTTTATCTATGCATAAAATACGCCCCCCTCCCCCCGTCTTCTCTCGAGCCATGTGGCATGAGCCGCAAGCGCTATGTTACTGGAAACCTTGAGACCAAGGCACGACGTTCCAATGTTCAACGCAAATCAGCCTTACTGGCTCAGAGAAACGAAGTTCATGTAAATGAAATACCCCGTTAAGGTTAAAACACCAAAGCCTTCCAAAGCCTTATTGCGGTACTCACAATATGGCCACAAGCGTCATTCGACATCTGTTTTAATCCGCTGGTTTAAGGTGAGCAATGCCTCTTTATTACGTCCATAAAACAAGGCATGGTTAAAAAAGATTACTTTTGCGGCAAAAAGATTTGTGCTGAATTAGAACAGGGAGCAAGAGCCTTTGCCATGACTTAAGGTTTTAAGTTCTTCCCCCTCTTGGTCGAAAGAAAAAGAAAATACCGATAAACCTTCAACGTTAAAAAAACGGACAAGCACAAGTGCTTCCATCGCTTCTGCATTGATCCGCACCATACATCTCGCTCTAAATTTTTGAATATCAGAACTGAATTGTAATAGAATTAGGGGCAGCTTCACGCTAAGCGGTGCGAAGACTGGGCAAACAGCGAAGCTGGTGGGTGGCCCTACCCTAGCTTTAAAGGGTCCCTGAAACGGTTCGCACAAATTTTGTAGACGCGTAGGGTACATATAGAGTAAAACATTCGCACAACAATTTGTGTGAAGCGTCTCATATTAAGAGACCTACGGACAATTACAGCACATTGATTATGTCCTTGCATGTGCTACAAACGACTCATCATAAAATATCACTGTCATTCACAAGGTTTTGCATGCACTACGACTTAGGTGCATACACTTTGTATGCAATTCGTAGTCATCGTCAAAGATCTCGTTGCTCATATGACTACAGTGCATACACATCACACGCTATCTCGCACACCTTGTACATAATCTCGTTAGGTTGGCACAGCACATCGCACACATCTCGCACATGCGTACATCTCGCACATGCATTCTCGTAGCACCTCGCATAGATCTCGTACACTTCGTGAAGTCTGTGTAGCTCATGCGTACAGATCTCGCACATTTTCTACGATATCTCGTTGAATATGCGTAGCACATTGTTCACTTCTCGTCAAATCTGTGCGATATGCGTACATCTTGTACATTTCTCCCACAATTTTCGCACAATTTTTTCAATAGGGAGACTGGTACTTCCATCGCTACTGAATTGATCCCCGCCATCCAACTCACTCTAAATTTTTGTATATGAAAACTTCACTGAAAAAAAATGTCACAGTTTCGCCCTAAGGGCGAAGCAATGAATGCGATAGCAACACAGCAATGCCATACGAAGTAAGGTTAGTGGCTTTGGTAGCAATATGAATTGTAGTAAACATGAGCTGATTAAGTAAGCTGGTGTGCTGCGGCGTAAGTAGACCGACATGAAGAGAGACTCGATGACCACGAGAAGGCGCGTGTAAAACGGTGGTGTTGATGAGAAGCGCTTCCCGTGGGCAGCGCGTGCGAAGGGACACACCTGTAGCGCTGCACTGCCGACCCGGGCAGCATTGCCTGTGTAGCGTGCGTTGGAAAATGTGGCCCGACTATTACTCACTGATTGAACAAGCGTGGTGTGAGCGCGCACAAACAAACATGAATAGATCACACTGAATGACTGCAGACAACGACTGTCAAAACGCTGGCAGCAAGCGCATACGCCGCAGCAGCGGGCGAAGGTACGTGCGGTCTATCGCTTCAATGGAAACTGAGCGGCGAATGCACGGCGCATAAAGGTCAGAGCCGTGTGGAGATAAGCGACGTTGGGAGCGAGCGACGAGCGCGGTTGTTGGCAGAGTAGAAGTGCGCCCCCCCCCCCCCCCCCCCGCTCCCTCCGGCGCTGGCTTCCCGCTTCCTTGCTTGCGCGTGGGAGATTGAGTTCGTTCGCTCTCCGTGATAGCGCGCGTCCCCGCACGCTTCCGCTCGGGCATACGGCGCGCGGCGAAGATTTTATCTATTGGGAACCTCACGGCGACGGCGACGACGACGGCGACGCCGATGGCAGAAATCCGGTTGAAGTGTCCATATAATTGCTATCGCAATAAAAAACTTCGCACCACTTCACGCTAAGTGGTGCGAAGACTGGGCAAACAGCGAAGCTGGTGGCCCTTCCCTAGCTTTAAAGGGTCCCTGAAACGGTTCGGACAAATTTTGTAGACGCGTAGGGTACAGCTACAGCAAAACATTCGCCCGACAATTTGTGCGATGCGTCTCATATTAAGAGACCTACGGACGATTACAAGTTACCCTCCTCCCTAGCTATGCTTTTTCTCCTCAACTCGTTCGCCGAGTGATCGGGGCTAAGCTCCGCCTTCACTGGCTTTACGTCATGATATGACGTCGTGTTATCTACTTCCGGTTTTCTTGGAGCTAGCGTAAGAATCCTCTCCTCTAGCCGCCAGGCACTCGATCCCAAGCGAGAGCTTCGAAGTAGCGTGCGTTGGGAGCATTCTGTCGCAGCGCCGAGCGCGTCTGGTATTCCGGTAACCACAGTCGAGCTGGGCATTTTGACGGATGAGTGGAAGCGTAAACTATAGCCCCTCCATACTGCTATTGCTCTCATGACGGAGCTTCAGTCAGCGCAGACGTAAGTGAGCCGAGTGAGCAGCCTTATCCTTCTAAAGTCGGTATGCATGGTACAGCCACCTGGTGGCGCATAGCTTAACCAGCCAAACAAACAGCTAATACTGCTGTCACCAAGTATAAACCATTTTAACGTCCACAAAAACAAAGTGTTCACGATTACGCTCCTTCCAAAAATTTACACCAGCAGCAAAGTAGAATACACTTGATTACTGCTATATTAGTTCTGTGTTTGGTTGAGCTTTGCGCCGCCAGGTGGCTGCACCGTCCAGGCCGTTCACGTTTGCCGCTCGGCTCATCCCGTAAAATGCGCGGCTAGAGTGATCTAGAATAGAGCACTGCACGAGCTCGAGCTTACCCGAAAGCCGCTGCCCAGCCCGGTCCGTGGGCCGGGTCGGGCCGGGTAGGACAGTTTTTTCACGGGCTCGGGCTGGGCTCGGGCACGGCATGGGCTTTTTGACCCGGGCCCGGGCCGGGCTCGGACTTTCTGGTGGTGTGCATGTACCGTGCAGCGAGTTATCCTCGCGCGTCTCGGCTCTGAAAAACCTGTTGCCCCGGCGCAGCTGGAAGCTAGCAGTGCTACTCCCTGTGTACTTTCCTTTTCTTCTTCCGTCGTATTTTGCGCTGTTTGAACAGAATGTAAAAGTCCAGAAAGACCGAAATCGCCTCAAACCAAAGGATGCCATCGTATTCCTTACATAAATCAATGTAATTAATGCTTTCAGCGTGGTGTAAGCGCGTTCGCGACTTACTGATTCTTCAAAGGCGAATTGGTAAAACGATTACTGGTAAGATAATTTGTCACGAGGCTGAAATATGGCGCTGTGTCCATCTATGATTGCACGCATGTTCTCAACCAGCCGCCTAGCGCATTACGCTGCACCGTGGAAGAAAGAGAAGCTTTCTTTCTCCATTTACTCCATCCATGCGCTGCGCTCAGGACCTGTCGTGGCGTGGAGATCAGTGGTCGTGGCTGCGCTTCGGCTAGAGTGTACTAGAATACGGTTGAGTAGGACGAGTGGCTGGGGCGGCGCATGTTTTGCAGTGAGGTGCCCGACGTGTAAAAATACTGTGGGGGCATTGCGGCAGAAGTGGATTGGGCCGCATCAAAGACGCGCCGTTGTAAAGTGCTGGCGATACTGCTCGGCAGGGTCATTCGAACTACTTCGCGCGCTGGTTATTTGCGTTTAGACCGCTCAAATAGTGTTCATAATTGCATATGACATGTATTTATGCCTTAAGAATAAATTCGTTTCATTCTCTTTTTTATTTTATTTTTTAATGCCACTCGGCCTTCTTTTTCGGTCTCGGGCCAGGTTCGGGCCTGAGGTAAAGGGGTGGCGGGCCGGGCCACGCGGGTAACGTAGATTATTTCCGGGCTCGGGCCGGGCCCGGGTCTCGCCATAAAACTTTTGGTCGGGCTCCCGCGGGTAGCCCGACGTAAAATCGGGCCCAGGCCGGGCCCGGGCTGAAAAAATCGGCCCGTGCAGTGCTCTAACCTAGAATAAGAGCCCGGCGCAGTCAGCTTGCACTTGCGTTTACCGGAATAACGGACACGCGAATCACTACTGCGCTGCATAGTAATCCTTCGACGTGAAGTGACGGCCGCAAACGCGTAGATTCCGGGGCCGATCGGATACCCACAACCAGCGCTGTAGCCACTTCGCTCGCATGTTTGCCTTCAGAGGGACACGATGTCACAGCTTCTGAGTGGCGTGCTGCGATCGGTAGCGATGTGCCTTTTTTAAACTTTGCAAATAAATTAAGCTCTTTACGCCGATCACTTAGATGCATTAATGATCAGAAGGACCTACCCTAATGACCTTTCTACAAAATCGTCTTTATCGTTTCAGGATCCATTTAACTTTGCTTTCTTTGCTTAACTTGGTTTGGCTTGGCTGGGTCGAAGCTTTAACATTGCTTAACTTGGTTTGGCTTGGCTGCGATGTGCCTTTTTTAAACTTTGCAAATAAATTAAGCTCTTTACGCCGATCACTTAGATGCATTAATGATCAGAAGGACCTACCCTAATGACCTTTGTACAAAATCGTCTTTATCGTTTCAGGATCCATTTAACTTTGCTTTCTTTGCTTAACTTGGTTTGGCTTGGCTGGGTCGAAGCTTTAACATTGCTTAACTTGGTTTGGCTTGGCTGGTTCGATACTCGGGGTCGGCGCGCAGTCTTCTATAGGCCACTTCATAGCCCGACGTAGCGTTAACGCGCAAGCTCGCTCGGCACGTGGACGCCACGCCAGCGAAAGCGCCGGATACGTCGGCCGCACCTCGCGCTGTAGCGAGGGTAACCTCGCCGAACAATGATGTCTCGTGCGTCGCCTAGCAACGCCTCGCACCAGCTGTTCGAGGCGTTGCTAGGCAATGCGCGGTGACGTCATCACCAGCGCAGTTTTCAGCTAACGCTCCATGGCTTAACCAAAAGCTTAAACAGCTCCGCTGTTAGAACTTTGAACTAAAATTTTGAAGAACGTTCGTTCACAGATAAAATATAAATACTGTTCGTCATCACACTGCTGTACTGCTTCCACGGCAAAAGTTGTTTAGCGGTGACATTACCCTGCAGAGGTAAACATTGGGAGATTGCGGCGTTATGTAGTTAAGCTGGAAAGGTAAATTAGGTTTATCACTTTCCTATTATATTCGGACGTCCTCAAGACGGCTTTATATTTTCTACATGTCCTGCTTGCCTATAGCAAGTCTGGTTGAACGTCGGGTGGTGAAGGCTGCATCGTGGGCAAGAAAAAAAACAGAATATGCTTGCAAAGGCGCAACTGTAGGGTGCTCTGAAAGGGCAGTTCCACTCAATAAACACTGTTATAGCATGCAGATGCTTTAAAGTCTTTTTGGTTTTTGTCCATCAAATAGTTCAGCGGTGACGTATTTTGTATTTCGAAACTGACACAGCGAAAGCACATCCAAGAATCTAACACAATTGAGCAACGCATAAAAGCATGGTGCACATAAAGCCCCTAGCTATTCGGAATCCCCGCGCCTTATTACGGTTGCAATGGGCGGCGTATTGTATTTTATACCGGGACTTGCAGGTAAATATTGCCCCAACTATGTGAAACAATGAGCTCGCCCTACCTACGACTTTGCCGGCAAACGAAAGCTGGAAAATCCGGAAATAACAACCCCTTACTGTCGCCAATTCAGTTGTTGTGCACATGAGGCTGGCTGCATTCGACGGTATCTGGTGGTGCCATCAGCGTTACATCTAATATTACATGAGATAATAATTTTGATGTTGCTCTATATAACGAACCTTGCAAGTCTTCTACATATCTAGTATGTTTACAGAGTTCACTCGATCATTTTGAACCTGTTTTATCCTACCCCGCTTTCTAAAATTTGCCTTGTTAGCCTCGAGTACCTTTGCTTTTGGAATAAGCTCTAACCAAAGCCCACCTAGGCAGGAATGTTTGATCTGAAGTCGAAGTATTCCAGCGCCCAATACTGACGTTTTCGACTGAGATCAAAGTGCCCTGACAGTGCGAAACATGAAACTCCCGAAATTAGAATTTTTCCTGAGTCCCGAAATTTGCGCCAGCGACAACATGCTTATACCATACACCATAGAGCAAAAAAGTAACCTATAGGACAGCATTTATTTTTCGCAGCAAGCAAGCGAACTGTCACCGTTATGCCTTTCCACTCAATTTTTCCCTCGCCCCATAGGCCCAAAACGTGATCTTCGAGACTTGGTGTGTTTGCCGGAAATGTGTGGTTCCAGGTTGTTTTTGATCGATCGGCACTTGCTCGGCTGTCATGCCTTGTTCGATGCTCCCGCTCTGATTTCAATGCGGGAGTGCTAAAAGCTACCGCACGCTCCTACGCGGGGATCATATGTTAGGCCTATACGTTTTACAAAGCCACAAGAACGCCCCTGAAGCCCCAAGCCCGAAGGTCAGACAAATCCATGTAATACCCATCATATAGATAGATAGATAGATAGATAGATAGATAGATAGATAGATAGATAGATAGATAGATAGATAGATAGATAGATAGATAGATAGATAGATAGATACTGTAGTGGGGATGAAGCAACGGACGCAGCAGTGGGACTCTGAGAGACGGCGCGAGATTGTGCGTAGGTACTTCTGGGGTCGGCAGATACGATAAACACGAGATCTGCCGCGCCACTTCTTCACGCACATACTCTTTTATTTGCAACAGTAGCATCTCGTGGTCACCTCCAACGGTTAAGGTGGCGAGGGAATCGTCTGGTGTTGTCGGCGGCCGCACTAAGACGCGATGCTTACGGAGCTCGTCAAAGCTCTGGCACAAGGTCGTAAGCTCAGCTACCGCGCGTGGGTACTTTGCCAGCAGCAGCAGGTGCCCCGGCACCTCCACCACTTTGGAAGGCGATTTATTAACGTCGGACGGCAGGCGGAAGTATTGCACGACGGGCTCAAAGACAGTCTCAGCCGGCGTCAGCAGCTCGCACCTCCAGCCAAGACAGAGTCCCACTGCTGCGTCCGTTACTTCATCCCCATTACAACACACACACACACACACACACACACACACACACACACACACACACACACACACACACACACACACACACACACACACACACACACACACACACACACACACACACACACACACACACACACACACACCACACACACACACACACACACACACACACACACACACACACACACACACACACACACACACACACACACACACACACACACACACACACACACACACACACACACACACACACACACACACACACACACACACACATATATATATATATATATATATATATATATATATAACACAGGCCCGGCGCGGTCCCCAGCTGGTCTGAGTCATGTACGCCCGGGTCCTGGCCGGGTTCAGGCTTGGTATTACGAGCTCGATCTTCAAAAAAAAAAAAGTATATATATATATATATATATATATATATATATATATATTCACGTCCAAAGTGACCTCATGGAGCCATATCGTACGATCAAGGTAAATGCATGCGTACCAGCGGTGACAACAACACAGGCAATGAGCCGGATTGCTGGGTCACTGATCTTCCCATGGGAGAAACAATGATTTCGGTCTTCTATTGCTTATACACTTGCAGCTGATTAGACCTCGAGAAGGTGAGGCTGACGCATAATGTACAATCTGTAAGTCAATAAAAAATATGTTTTTGTTACTTACAGGCCCGGTCTGGTTATGCACACGCGGGCCATAGCTAAGATTAGTAATGAAAGCCTGGGCCTGGGTTGCAGGGCGCGGGCTCAGTAACACAGGCCCGGGGCGGTGCCAGGCTGGTCTCGGTCATGTACGCCCGAGTCTGGGCCGTGTTCAGGCTTGGTATTACGGCCTTCATAAAGCGGGCCTAGACCCAACCCGGGCCGAGAAATGAGGCCCGTGAAGTGCTCTAATCTAGACTACCTGATTAATTTATTTCTTCAGTAGCGTCAGGGTATATGTCGCCTTCGCGTTGGCTTGGTCGTGGAGTCCTAGTAACCGTGATTTGTTTACCTTATTTATAGGTTCACCCTTGATAGTCACCGTGATGTGAGGCCGTAGGTGACGTTTGCTATGGAGTTTTGTGAGTATAAGCAGTTCTGACTTTTGAGCTCGTGCATATTACTGGGTGACACCCGCTGCTGTTTGTAGTGCGTACTGCATTCCCCCATCTCAGCCACTGGTGGCTCAGATGGTGTTATCATCAGCATATCGTCCGACCTCAGCTGGAATACGCTGCATCCGGCTGGTCTCCCCACCAAAAATATTTGTTCGAAAAACTCGAATCTATTAAGAATAGGGCCGCGCGTTTTATCTCACGTTGTTATGACTATACTAAAAGCATTACACAAATTAAACTGACCTCTCACTACAGCCCTTGCATGACCGTCGGGATATAGCCCTGCTATCCTTATTTCATAAATATGTCCATAACACAGAGCCATCAGTTCTGCCTCTTGAACTCCTCATTACAGGTCACAGCGGTTGTACAATCGGTTCAATTTCATGCGCATCTACGGAAAGACTAATTCATTTAACTACTCCGCTCTTCCAAGAGCCATTCGTCTTTGGATCGAACTTCCTAACATCATAGTTTATGAAAGTGACCAAGAAAATTTCCGGCTTCTTCTAACAACACATTTTTGAAACAACTCAACATAAGCTGACATATTATTCTTTGTCATTACCTTTCCTGTTATTAATGTGCAACGACGCCTTACATACTGTTCTGTTATAGCCTAATTATGTCGCGCTTGCTCTGTAATTCTGTTGACTATGTTTTACAGCGTGACATTTCATTGTTAAATTAGCTGTCGCGTCCAAAGCGTTCGGTTTGTTTCCTAGGTCATATTGTAACACTGTATTAGTATATTAGCACATTTCTCACCCTATACGTTTTGTATATATGTATTCACATATGTATTCTAACTATTGTATAAGTAATAATTAAATAAAATATCCTTAAATAAAATTAAAATAAAGCACATGCCTAATTCCCGGTATGGCATCTAGTAGCGGAGGTAGTCTACTGATAGCCATGTTAAATAGCACGGCCCCTGACCCTTGTGGCGGCCTTTTCCCGCAACAGGGATGGAGTCTTGACGTATATTTCCTATACCTATTGTTGCAGTGCGATCTTCCAGAAACGCCCGGACGTAATTGTATAATCGTCGGCCACATTTGGTTGCCGCTAGATTGGTGAGTATGAGGTCGTGAGCTACGTTATCAAATGCACATTTCAGGTCTAATGCAAGGATGACTTTGGTTTGCTGGGTGCTGACATGGTCAATTATCTCTTCCTTAATTTGGAGCAGTATGTCTTGAGTGGACAGCCCCGTTCGGAAACGGAACCTGTGTGCGGCAATAAGGCTTTCTCGTCGAGGTACGGCTGAAGTCTAGCCATGGTTATGTTTTCGAATAACATTTCAATGCATGATGGTGATGAGTGGGTTTAGAGATGGCTGCTTGCCTGGCTTTGGCATCAATGTAATATCGGCGGGCCGCCATTCTTGCGGCAGCGTGCCCTCTAACCAGTGGTATTGAAAGTAATCCGTACGTTCTTTTATCGATTTGTCGTCGAGGTTCTTTAAAAGCCAGTGCTCTATTGTATCTGCTTCCGGATCGGGGTTGCGTACTTTTCGATGCAGGGCCGCTGTAACTTCATGTTGCGTGATGTCATTGTATAATTCCAAAGGCTCCACATGCGGATAAACTATATAAGCTGGTGTGGGGCCTCCACCTAAGCATGTGTCTTTTAGCTGTTCTATTATGGCCGCATCATCCCCAGGTGTCTGTCTCAAGATTGGTTTAAGGGTTTTGCCGCCTGTTGTTTTGGTTTGATTAGGGTCGATCAGATTTCTAAGCAGTACCCATGTTTTGGCGGTGCCCAAGGTACCCTCCATTTCATTGCATAGGTTGTTAGAATTCTTTCACGTTAGTTTAGTCGCGTAACTTTCCGCCTGGGCTGTTAAGGCAGTTTTCCGTTGCCTGAGCTTGCGATTGTGTTTCTGCTTTCACCACATTTTTAGCAGGCAATGGCGAGCCTCGCAAAGGTGTAATAGGTGTTTGTAGAATTCGGAATATTCTGGTGACGTGTCGATCATTTTTGTTGTCGCACGGAAGTCTGTCTGAATTTGTCGCATTCTATCCTTCAGAGTTCCTGCTTTCAAGTCTCCTTCGTAGGTTTTGTTGGTGCGTTATTGCTTGCGCAGCTTTCGGAACCTGCCCCAATCCGTCATTCGTAATTTGTGTTCTTTGATTTTTGTTGGCGGTGTTATTAGATGCGTTTCTATTATATTGTAGTCACTATACCGAGGGTCTCATCGAGGTTGTGCCATCCCTGGTATCTGATGTCTTTTATCAGCGTAAGGTCCTGGCATGTGTCTCGACTGACACTGTTGCCTATTCTCGTTGGGTGGCCTGTGTCTGTCAGAATGGTTAAGCTTGCCTTAACCACAATGAGCCTTTCTAATATGGTTGCACCTTGACTCTCAGGCAGCACACCACCATTGGACCAACCATGGCCCAACGCTGGAAAACATACCAGAAAAAAATCACCGCATATCCACGAAGTGAATGATGATGAGTGGGTGAAGCACCGGGGGATCATTGGGGTAAACCAAAGCTACGGACAAGAGAGAAAGAGAGCGCGCGTCGGGAACGAACATCCTTGTGCAATGCAGCGCCCCTAGCTACGGACGAGAGAGAGAGCGCGCGTCGGGAACGAACACCTTTGTGCACTGCAGCGCCCCTAGCTACGGACGAGAGACAAAAACGCCGGAAGACGTTCTCCGGAAGCCGGAAGCTAGCTTCCGGAAACGGAACCGGAAGTGGAAACGGAAGCGGAAGTCGGCTTCCGGTTCCGGACCTTGGCGTACATATACTACACATATACACATATATATGTATATATGCGTATACATACAAACATAGTCTCCATGCCAACAACATGGTCTCCATGCCAACGAGAGCTACGGAATACGAGGGACAAGGCTCGGCCCTAAGGTGCTTCGCCCCTAATAATGGGCCTGCCTCGGAAGTCCTTCCATGAGACTGCATAGAGCCAATGCTGGCATTCATGTCGGGCCATTCGTGACCCGGCGCTGGCTGCGCCAAAGGTGATATTCACTGACAACGCTGTTTCAGCCATTGTCGGTTGTTACATGTATCCCCGCTAATTGCATGCAGCCTTGCTAGCGTTTCCATCGGCTGTGCCGTTATTTCTAGCCGTTTCATAGGCTGATTGATTTATTACGTCCTGGTGTTTTGACGCGTGCATAATATACTTGCTGCCAGGACTTCCACCTCTAGACAACGAGCAATTATTTTCAGTAAAGAAAAGAAAATACATGCAGTAAAATATTTATTCCCCATATATCTGTATGTATACAAATAATATAGTGCGATCGATTTACAAGATGTTGTAAGGCTACAAAAACAATCCAAGCCCAAGAACGTCAACTGGTGTATCACACCCGCCAAGCTCGTGGCGCCGAGTTGCTCATTTTCTCTACAGCGTCCATCGAATAATGTCTCTGTTCCTTATTACAATATACACATGTATTCCAGCTTCTAAAGGAATCTTGCGCTTTGTTCTGTTATCCACTTGGTCGCAGATAACAATTGCATAGCAATGATACTAATATTATTGAAGTAGATGTAATACATCACATATGGCATAAAAATAGAGGAGGAGGTCTCAAAGTTCAAGAGTGAAAGTGAGACCTCCTATAAAATCATTCATCGGACAGCAACATTTCGGTAAACAGTGGTAACTACAGAAAATTGTGTTATGAAAAATATTCAGTTAAGCAAGAAATAAAACATATATAAATAAATATAAGAGCACTTATTATGAATACTAAGTGTTTATGAGTTTAACAAATATAAGCGTAAAGCATTTTTAAATATTTCAGATGATCCCTGCTTTATACCCACAGGCAAGGAATTGCAAAGGGATAATGATGATAAGTCCGCTGTAGACTTGCCATAGTGAGTCCTGGGTTTATGTAAGAGATAGTTATTTAATTATGGAAAGCGAGTAGATGGGACATAAGGCAACTAATTATTGTGTAGCCAAGGAATTGGAAGCACCACACTTCTAAGGTTTGAACCTCGAATAAGGCAAAATTCAGAAAAAGATATCTCCTTGATGGCCCTCATTTGAATTGTCACTTTACTGTCACCGAGGGGCATTGTCCAATTTATCACTTAGCCGCCACTTATTGCCGACTTTCTGCCCACAGAAATTATCAGCATTCGTGCTCAAAAGAAAATCGCAAACAACCTCATTGGTAAAAGGCACAATTGATCAGATTCAATGCTGTTGTGATCTTGTGAACTTTCTTGTTAACAAAGTCGTAGAATGCATTGTCAATAGTGTAATGACATTCTGTTGGGCTGTAGTAATTATTGATCAACACATGGCATGATCAGCCACTTAGAACTTCCGCAAAGCTGATCGTCCTATTTAGGTGAGCAATGAACACCAACACGCCAGACGGAGGATTTACTTTCTGAGAGCTTCCGCATTGTTTAAAAGTGGTGCTAACTGTTATTACAAGTACTGAACAGTCACTTCTTGCATCACAGGCAATACTACATATCGTTAGATCAATGTAGTTTCAAACATGTGAACAAGCCACTCACTCAAAAGCAAAATATGAAAGATAAACGCTTAGGAACAAGACTGGATTGCGAATTAAGAAAAGTAGTCGAGGTGGTGAGTTTCTGGCTGCTTCACAGGTCCGCTTGAATCCTTGGAGGCACCTCTGAATCAAGCTTTTTGGAGCCATGCATCTATGCTTGAGTGGACACCTGCAACCGGTTCACAATCGTATTACAATGTGGGGCTGTTTTAGATGCAGAGAACACTGCAAGTTGAATTGATGGCGGTTGGAAAGACTTACCGCCCTCGTAGCTTCAGTACCATCCACATTCCAGAACTGATGAAATCGGCAAGACCACGATTATATTTTGAAATCAATGCTTTTATCTGTTTACGTTACCAGAACGTATTGAAAAACTTCATTCGCGGCTTTTAATGCCCTCACCGAGGATATAAGAATTACCAGAGCGTCACATTGAATAAATCGGTGGTCTTGCCTTCGATAACATGCAGTAAACGCACCCCGTTTCAATTACACGGTCTACAATGGTTACAGATTAAGACTTAGAGATTGACTCCAACCAAATAAGGAAATTTACTAGCCCGACGTTTCGGAACCAATTCGGCTCCTTCATCAGGGGGTATTCTTCGGAGGTGCCGGTGTGCCGCTTTTAAAAGGTCCGTCGTAACAAAGGAGAGGAAGGGGGAGAGAGCGTAAGGTGCGGAGACACTTGGCAGGGCACCTGTTCTAGAGAGACAAAATAGGTGGTGGGGGTGGGGTGGGGGGGTTCGGCGTCGCTGGTAGGCTGGGTTGGCCGAAGCACCCCCCACCCCACCCCCACCACCTATTTTGTCTGTCTAGAACAGGTGCCCTGCCAAGTGTCTCCACACCTTACGCTCTCTCCCCCTTCCTCTCCTTTGTTACGACGGACCTTTTAAAA
The DNA here is from genome assembly GCF_013339745.2 of Dermacentor silvarum. Lineage (NCBI taxonomy): Eukaryota > Metazoa > Arthropoda > Arachnida > Ixodida > Ixodidae > Dermacentor > Dermacentor silvarum. Next base: position 13,040,056 of record NC_051159.1, read on the forward strand.
GCGGCACACCGCCACCTCCGAAGAATACCCCCTGAAGAAGGAGCCGAATTGGTTCCGAAACGTCGGGCTAGTAAACTTCCTTATTTGGTTGGAGTCAATCTCTAGTCTTAATCAATTTTCCCAACCAGGCAGGTAATTCTATCGAAATGTTTAGCTACAATGGCTTACAACGCGCATAATTTTGAGAGACAGAAATAAATGTTTCTTTCTGAGCAAGCGAGAGAGACAGAGGCCTTTCGTCGACTTGAGAAAAACACACACGCAAAGAAGCACTGATAACGGCTCTATTTGAAATTCTGTTAAACTCATTTAAAGTAACAAATGATATGTCACGATGATAGGAGAATACGCTTTGACAGCTTCATGGCGATGCAGGGCATTAGTCAATACACGGGTGGCAGGATGTCACGGTGTGTGGCAACATACTCGCAAGGTAGTGTAAAATATGTTAAGCGCTTGCACATAAAAGAAATCCGCTTGGAAACAAAATGCGACAATCATCACTCACGCTCTACAATTTCACGGTACAAGGGGAAGAGCTTGACGAGGTGAATATCTTTCAGAGCATTTCTGTCGGGAAACTTGCTTCGGCGTAACACACTGGTGTTTAAAAATTACATATTTTGTATGGGACTTGCCACAGATTAAAACACAAAACAAGTGTTCTTACCTCTGTGAATGCCATGTTCCGGCAACCAAGTTGGCGGATGCCAGTGCGCGATGGTCAGGCGGACATATTTGGAGGCACTTCTCTAATTATATTATTTTGTCTATCGCAGAGGGAGATTTCGCTGCAGTGCTTTCAGTAGCACCGAGCACTGGCGAAAAGATAGATACAAGTAAGCGCTTCGTTTCAAAGCAGCGCCTAGCGTGAAAACTTTCGAAAATGCACAATGCCTGTCAGCGGTGGAGGAAGACACAGAGGTCACCCCCTCTCCTCTGCAACCGGTTCCTTCACATGCTACTCGAAGAGAAGTAGAAAGTGAAATGCGGCAGAGAGCAAAGAGTATCGGGCGCCCATCGTGTTCTTTGCTGGCCGTGGCGTCTGGTCTTACTTTTCGTTCTGCTTTTTCTTCTGCGTTTTTTTCCTGCTCTGCAAGGCGTTTTCGCGCCTCCCCTTTGCAACTGACACCGGGGATAAAAGCCCGCCGCCTTCTGCCCTCGTACCCACTCTCTGCCTGCTTCCGGCACCACGCGGCCATCTTTGCCTCGAGTATCGGCCACGCGCATATGGCAGCAATTATGTCCTGTAGAACTTCTCCCTTTTTTAAGCAAGGCCATTCGGCCGTTCACGCAGGCTTTCCTTCAATATTTCCGATGTTCCTGGCAGTGAGATGGCTTTTTGTCAATTGCTGACATTTATTCGGCACCCGCGTAAATAATCAAGCAGATACATTTCAGCATTCTGTGTGGTCGTTCTTGCAGTTGAAAAACAACGCGCACAGGCGGAATGCATACTCACAAAAGTACGCCACAATTATCCAATCCGTCACGCTTCTTTTAGCGCTATAAATAAATGTATCCGTACCATGAGTTGCATCTGCTATAACTGCAGTAACTTAGAAGAACCAAAATGAACAGTGTGCAGATATTGTTTCGTCTTTCAAGGTGACGTGAACAGAACAATGTAGTTCTTAATGTAAAGAAAGTAATAAGTTGCTGAATCCGCTTATATCTAGAGTCACAACTTTATGAAAGGATAACTTGCTCACGCAGAATTTTATATGCGTTGTTTTGGTCAATAACATGTTGACACAGTGCTTAAAAAGAAAGCCCGGGCTAGAGAATGGGCACATCGAATCACAGCCGTTTACCATTGCGGCTTTCGGTTACAGCAATGAACGGCTGCTCGACTGCACTTGAAAACGCCGATAACGGAGTTGGCATGAAGGTGAAAAGATTTCTTGTCGAGTGGACATATATTATTAGTAGTTTGCTTATGAAACCGAAGCCAAGTTACCGCGCCGGTCACAAAGTAAATGAACTCTGCTTGGTATTCGATGAACGACGCTCGACATGTCCCATACAATTTCCGAAGTATACTATGACGGGGTGCAAGGGAGCCCTAGCAGGTGTAATGAATTGAAAGAATCAAACCGTCGACTGTGTGAACTTGTGCCCGAAAACGAAAGTGACACGCGTGTTAAGATGATAATATCAAACGCGGTCGTCGATGGTTATTGAAATATATATCCTATACGGTGCTTGTGCACACGCGTACGTGTCATATACATATGTTTATAATAGACCAGTTGGTATGCTCGCGTAGACAATCATATTAAACAGTGCTGTCTCACTGGAAAGTGACCATGTACGAAGCAGGATTTTTACAGCCATAGCACTAACTTCAGAGCAATTATAGTACGCCTATCACAATGAAGCCTCATAATGAATATACACTGTAGCGCGTGTGGACTGCGCACTCCTCATGCGGATGGAGCTAATGCTTGAACCAAGCAACATAAATAGTGACGCTTGATTGCACGGTGTTTACTTATTTACTGAGACGCTTTTGTAGTTAAACGATGTAGTGGCAGCCGAGTTCCACTCAGAAACGACCCGCTTAAGGCCAGGCTTCCATGTTAGCTATCGAACTCACATTTCCCCATTCATGCAAACCTTATCGGTAAAACTCACAAATGCTTTGTTGAGAGAAATACTGGAGTTGTATAATTCCTGTAAAATCTATTGCTTTTGAGAGAGAATTTTTAATTCTAGCAACCTAAGGCCACACAATTTTTACATAGCAGTTCACATTTTAACACGAAAGTGTTTTATGCCGGGGTCCACCAAGACTTCACTGACGTATTTCCGTCACGGAAATACGTCATAGAACATAATACAAAGAAAGAAACCAGAAGAAAAAGTTCCACAAACATGCAAAATTTGGAAATCGAACCCACGACCTCTCGGTCCGCGACGATTGATCGCCGAGCGTTTAACCCATTGCGCCACAAACGCATTTGCAGAGAGCTACACAGACGCGCCTTATATATCTAACACTCCTCCGTGTACCCGCGCTCTTGCTCGGGGCGGTGCCGCCGCCTACGAGCAGAAAAGAGAAGTACTGCATTATGACACTAGACAGTTTTAGCAGAGCGTTCACGGTCCGCTCCGTTCAGACCGTCGTGTCCGAACGATTCGCGCAGAGCCGCTCAGCGGAACGCTAGCGGGAACGCTAATGCGCGTGCGCACAACGCTCATATCGGCAGCGGAACGAAGAACGCTGCCCACGGTCCGCTACGAAGCCATTTGAGCGGAGCGTTAGGGTGCGTCTACTGGTTGCTTTGCCGTTTTGCAGCCGCGCTGAGCGCGCGTGGCCGGCGTCTCTGGCAGACGCGCTTGTCAAACAAGCCAAATCAACGCAGTTCATGCAGCCAGCGGTGTGCGTGAAACGTTAGCGGAGCGGAGCGTAAGCAACGCTCTGCTAAAACTGTCTACTAACGCGCACCGACAGTGAACGCTTCGGTGGTCTCAGCACTACGACGCCTCGATGCCAGCATTCGAAGGGACGCTGGCATCAAGAAGCACTACCAACGCCACCTAGGTGGCGTTCACCGTACTCAGCACACCGGAGCGTGGCCTCCGCAATTAGCTCTGAAAATGTTTCTGAAGTTGATCGCGGAGGCTGCAATTACGACGCGCTGTACGCGCTGATTTGACTCGGTGACGATTCAGTTACGTGCTTTGTCTTGCGCGTTGTATTAGTGTGTCAGTTACGTGCTTCGTCTTTCGCGTTGTGCTAGCGTGTGCAGCGTAGTGCAGCTTCCATATGCACGACGGTTGCTCATGGTCATCGACGTTGGTAGTCGTGATGGAGGAGACGTGCCACCAGGCGTCAGCGTGGGTGCATCAACGCCTAAGGGCGCTTTAGCCACAAAACACCAATAGACATTATATATCAATGTGCAATAAACATTACACTACTTCTGTGAAGACACGTTTCACTTTCGTGTTCTATACCGATTCCTATATAAGAGGGATCAACCACATTTTTTCTTACAATCACGTATCTGTGCTTCCGGTTTCCCAGGGATCCGCAACGGTGCAAAAGGTGGACTGAGGCAATCCACCATTCAGAAATATTTTGGAAGCTACCGAAGCGCGCCCGCGTATGCTCCAAGCACTTCGAGCAGCAGCACTTCCACAGAACTTCGCCTTGCGTAGTTTGACTACGAAAGGACGCAGTCCCTACTCTTTGGGTGAGTAATATATGTCAGGTCACTGACGTAACACATACAGTGATTTAATTATACTTGTACTAATTGTGCCATTTAAATAAAAGACTACGTGCATAGATAATTAAAACGCTCTATAAGCGATCGGGTGAGTGTACGATGCGGTTACCAATGTGTAGCAATATGAAAATAAGAACGACAGAAATTAAATGAATAACGAACGAATAAATTTTATTATGCCTTAATATTGTTAAATGTATGCTCAGGATTTACAGGTGATGTAACAGAGCGTTTGATGTGACCTGACCTACTTATTACATGGAAAGCATTGTCCGTCGATTTCAATGTTTTTACTAGTGAACGACAATTACACGTGAGAGCCACTACGCGTAGTATGTTGTGTTCTGCTCAGTTCATTATAGTCATTTGCCAGGTACCACCCTAATGATCAGGTATCTGTAAAGGCATATTAAGGAATGCCCATTGAATCGCTTCTGTAACTTTTAAACAATGCACAAATTATGGCACGAAGAGAGAAAATGGGGCTTAATGCTGCAGCACAGCGAAATTACTTTGTTACTTGATGAAAAGAGGAGATATAAAGCTGCGCATTTTCTCAGAACTCGAGAAAGGCATAGCTAGGTCTATGCTCATCACCAAACACAATGCATGGCAAGCCAGCAGTTAACATAATAAATTCCTTAGACATTCATGCAAAGGCGAGGTCTTGAAAACATGCAAAATAGAACCAGATCGAAAGTTCCCATCAATTAAGCAACACTGTGGGCAAGTGGCAGCGTGCAACGAAATTTGTCGTTTTTGTGGTTGTTGCAGAGCTGCAACAAATTGGAACCCAGATATACCTTATGGGAAATGGCAATGTGCTTTCTTCACATACATGTGCACTAGTGTAGTTGTAGTCTGAACATCACATGTAGTGAATTTTCCATGCGATTTGTTATAGAATTTGGAGTTTTTATTTTCCCTCCGCAGTTTTTCATGTGGTAAGAAGAATCTGTAATAAAGAGAGGAGTTCTGAAGGCAACATGTGAAATGTTGACCAAAGAATGGAGGGATACATACATATGAAATACAAAGGTGTTGCTATATTGAACGTAACTTCTAGCAACATTTGTTTGATGCTATACTTTTCTAGATTCTAACGTTCAATTTTAGTGAACATTAGCTGAGCATCAAGCACATGCTACACAGTATGTGTCTTCCACATGTTGGCAAACATTATACTGCACTGTGCCGAAAAACACAAACATGTTCCGATCCTCAGGGGCTTTACACAATCGGCAAACGATAATGTGGTACAGTGCCAAATTACGTCCTGCTTGCGCATGTTTTACACTACTATTTCACCATACGTGTGCCTCAAATTATTTTATTATGCAGCTGCCCAACTTGCAGCAGCAAGGCGATGCTGCGAGTACCAACACAGCAGAACCATGTGCAGCTTCTACAACCATTCTGGTAAATGCACTATAGTACTTACATGTTTGTCATCTTTCCTCTTAAAATGCTGGAGTGCCATGTTCTGTGTGAAGTCACTAATAGGCCGGAATGGCACTTTATTACCATAGTTACCAACCCTTTCCGGTGAGGAGACTGGCCTACTGGAGACGCAGCTGGAGCTCTGCACGCAAGATGGTTTTCAGAGGCCTCACTTCTGCAACTGGTACATGCTCTTTTCTGACCACTGCATTTACTTGAAGGCAGAATAACAGCTGTGTTTTGCAAGCAGCAGAGCTGTAAATTTTGTATTTTCTACAGCAAAAATTCTGTACAGACAAGATATTGTAATAACAGGTTCAATAGAATTTGCATCAAAGAAATCCCACAATAAGAATAGCAGATAATGAGCATATGTTCGAGAAAAGTGAGAAAAAGAATACTAGGCAGGTCTTTGTTCAGAAAGATTTTATTAGCTTCAACTGAAGTAGCACAACACCCATCTGGCTGTTGCTGCCACTTATGATTTATACAATACATGATAATGGAACTGTATTGAGCCACTAATTATGCACAATCAAAGAACGCAATAGTGCTGGTGCTGGATCACTACAGTATTCAAACTTCTGCCAGGCACACGGGTCCCTCAGCAGCGTCACCATAGAGAAGAGTCAACCATGTCGTTCCATATGCAGTGATGCTTCTTTTGAAGCCTTCGAAGTAATACCGGTGAACACTCTAGTACAATCATGTTTCTCTTCCACCTCTACATTTTTGCTGAACAGCAGCCTAAGTATGAGGAGACCTCATCAGCTACGATATTATTTTAGGCACCTGTGCCTGTAGATGCTGCCAGCCTGGAGGACATTGTGCTGGGCATGCCTGCGCAAAGTGACGAGTTAACAGATGCTTTTCTGTTCATACCAGTGAGTACCCCATTATTAGGTCATTCTTATCAACCACTTTTGCTTGGTGGCTTGCTAACAGAGCATAGGCTGTATTTTGTGATGTAAAGCTCAACATTCGGTTCATATTTATGTCAGGCACCAGGGGTTGATCATGGAACTGGCCTAAAGGAGATCCTACCAGAACCCTCTACATGCAGCGGCGCAGTTCCTGAAGCACTGCCACTTACACCGGCAAGTGCTCCAGTATTTTTTCACAGCTAGTTCACTACCCAAAGCAACATACTTAGTTTGGAGTCATACGGCAAATGGTTGCGACTGTTAGGAAGATTGGGGAAGAAATACTTTTTTAGACGTTATCTTCTGTCTACATTGACTCTATTGATGCAAATTTTTACTTACAGTAGTTAAACGGCATGATGTAAAATGTTTCCATTGAAAAGTCAGCGAACCCATCAATTTTTAAGCATGTGAGTGGGTAGAAGTTCCAATTGAGAAGTCTGTTAAGGTATCTTTTCCAAGGGAACTATGGGAGATGCAGCACGAGTGGCGAGGCAAGTTTTAAAATTTTTCTCTAGGTATTGCAAGCATTTTTGCTTTCATTATGTCCAATTCTGATAATAAAGCTTGGATGTGAATCACGGAAATTGCATTAAATACTTTGCTTATTCTTCCAGGTGGACACACCAGAAAAGGCGTATTTGAGGTCAAGAGCTGCATGGCTTGCCTCTCTGAACGTACGCTCAAGGAGGAGTATCAGATGTCTCCAGCAGACTACGCGGCGACTAGAGAAGAAAAATGCAAAGTTTCAAAATGTCCTGACGACACTAACAGAAGAGATTATTCTACTGAAAGAGCAAGCAGCAGTTTTGGATAGCTTAGGAACAGCAAATCAGCATTTGCTCCAACAACAAGTTGGAAAGCAAAGTGTTGCAAGCATGCCCGCAGCATACTCACCTGAGCTGAGAACTTTTGCCTTGACACTGAACTTTTACTCACCCCGAGCCTACCGATATGTAAGAAAGGTCTTTGATACATGCCTTCCACACCCCAGAACCCTAAGAAAATGGTATGAAACTGTTGATGGGCAGCCAGGGCTTTCATCAGAAGCGTTTCAGGCACTAAAAACTGAAATGTATTGAAACGAGGAGCAAAGGATACCAGACAATTTGTAGCCTAATGGTCGACGAGATGTCGATTCGTCTGAAAATTCAATGGAACAGGCGCTTTTTTGAGGGATTTGTTGACATTGGACCAGGTTTCGATAGTGACTCCCTGACACAGGCAAAAGCTGCGTTCGTTATAATGGCTGTGGTCATTAATGGACACTGGAAGTTGCCCTTTGGCTATTTTCTTGTTGATGGGATAAATGGGCAACAGCGGGCTAATCTTGTAAACCAGTGCTTCCAAAGCATGCACGATGCTGGGGCCATGGTTGTTTCAGTGACGTGTGACGGTGCCCAAGCGAATTTGTCCATGCTGCAAGAGCTCGGATGCAACTTTCAAAATCTAAGAAACTTAAAGACGACATTTGCACACCCTACAACCCGACAGCCTGTAGCAGGATTTCTTGATCCCTGCCACATGTTAAAGCTCATCAGAAATGCACTTGCACATAAGGGGTGCTTTATTGATCAAAACGGTAAAGCAGTTTGCTGGGAAGACATTGAGCAGCTGCAAAGTGTGCAGCAGACAGAAGGCCTGCACTTGGCCAACAAGTTGCGCAGAGCTCACATCGAGTGGGAACGGCAACCCATGAAGGTCAGCCTTGCTGCTCAAGTGATGAGTACTTCTGTCCCAACAGCGCTGGCCGAGTGCAGGTAACTGCAACTAGAAGGCTTCTCCAACACACAGCCAACTGAGAATTTTATATTATACATTAACAACATTTTGATGCCCTTAATTCAAGAAGCATGCACCAAAAAGGTTTTAAGAAGCCCTTACATGAAAAGAATGCAAAGGTTATTGAGACCATGTTTGAGAGCGCAACCCAGTACCGGTACTGGGTTGCGCTCCAGTAGAAAAAGAATAATTGAAACAGGCCGAAAGACAGGCTTTCTGGGTTTTGTCATTTGCATGAAAAGTTTAATTGACCTTTTCAACTTTCTTGTGAAAAAACAACTGTTAAAGTACATTCCAGCCCACAAAGTTTGCAGGATCACCTTGAACTCTTCTTTGGACTGATACGAGCACACGGCGGGCACAATGACAACCAACTGCACAACCGTTTCCTGCTGCATTTAGGAAGGTTATTGTGCAAAATGAACTTGCAGATGTTTCAACAGGAAACTGTCTGAGCCTGGACAGCATTGCAATATTATCATGCAGCAGTTCTACAAAAGCTTCATCAATGAAAGTATTAAATGAATCAGTGCAAAGAAAGCAGCTTCTAGATGCTGAGACTATTGAGCAGTCCCATATCAGTAGTGAGCATGATTACATCATTGTTCCTGAATACATCAGCGAATGTGGGGGGCGGATTGTCACGTACATGGCAGGTGATGTAGCACATAAGTTGTCTTCAAAACTGACATGCGAGTACTGCACGACAGCACTACTTACTACCCAGCCAGGAGAATCATATTCATTAATTGTAAGGAAGAACAGGGGAGGGCTACGATTTCCATCAGAAAGTGTGTTGAAAATATGTCGGAAATCAGAATCACTTGTCCGAATGGCACTGCACATGAAGAAACTAGCATCCAGAATCTTGCTGCATGATCTTTTACATCAGGTTGTTGAGGCATTCTATAGGAAAGACCTGTTTGCAGAACTTCATGAACACATGTTTGAGAACACTCCGCTTGACAACCATTACATCCACCTTGTACGGTGCATAGCAGAAACCTACCTTAACATGCGCCTGTTCCATTTAGGCAGGTAGGCAACTGAGAATCTGCACACTACCAAAATAGGTCAAGTGTTCAAAAAACTCACTCAGTTTAAGGGACAATGAGATATAGCCTTACTAGCCCATAGTCACTGCCCCATTGTTACCACTTTTGATAATAGTATTGTAACGTTCAATCTCAACATGTAACTTTTGTGTTGTGTTTGGAGGAATGACAGAGCATTCAGAATGCAAAATACAACATGTTACAAATGATAAGGGATGTGGCAGTATTTCAACCTGTAATGATGCCCAATGCATCATATATTCTGCGCTGTGTTGCATTTATTATACGTTGCATTGAAGTTCCAGCTGTGGACAGTTTAACAAACTAATAGCTAATTATTTGGTGCTTTACTAATGTGTAACTGAAACAATCTTTTTTTCTACTAATGTACTCCCCTTGACAAGAAATAAATGTCAACAATTTGTTCCGACTTTCCTTGATGTGGAACTCTGTTGGCCATTCATTACAAAATTAAATACTAATCTAAGCTTTTACTCTTCATTCGTTAATTCACAATTCAATTATTGAGCTTTCATTTCTATTCGAATGAACAGATAATGGCACATTACATTTATAACAGTCTCGGGGAGGAAAGTTTTGATGCAAGTGGCGACTGTTCCAAATGATTGTGCTACAGCAGAGTCAGAGTTCTTACGTAAACACCTGTTCTTAAGCAGGGACAGGTAACTCCTAGAATAATTTTCAGTTACTCAATAAGAATACTACAGTTTTACATAGCCTATGATTTGTCTCGATTTAGGCAAATATTTAAGTACAATTTCACCACTTTCCTCATGTCTGCATGGCTTTAAAGCAATATATGTCACGGCAGTGTATCATACTTGTCTACACCCACTGAACACACATTGGTCTAGAAGCCGTCTTCAAGACGTCTTGACAAGATAAAGCAGGCGTGGAGCGATGAAATCAGATCTTGAAA
>NC_051159.1:13050533-13236518 GCF_013339745.2 Dermacentor silvarum
GACACAGTGCTTAAAAAGAAAGCCCGGGCTAGAGAATGGGCACATCGAATCACAGCCGTTTACCATTGCGGCTTTCGGTTACAGCAATGAACGGCTGCTCGACTGCACTTGAAAACGCCGATAACGGAGTTGGCATGAAGGTGAAAAGATTTCTTGTCGAGTGGACATATATTATTAGTAGTTTGCTTATGAAACCGAAGCCAAGTTACCGCGCCGGTCACAAAGTAAATGAACTCTGCTTGGTATTCGATGAACGACGCTCGACATGTCCCATACAATTTCCGAAGTATACTATGACGGGGTGCAAGGGGGCCCTAGCAGGTGTAATGAATTGAAAGAATCAAACCGTCGACTGTGTGAACTTGTGCCCGAAACGAAAGTGACACGCGTGTTAAGATGATAATATCAAACGCGGTCGTCGATGGTTATTGAAATATATATCCTATACGGTGCTTGTGCACACGCGTACGTGTCATATACATATGTTTATAATAGACCAGTTGGTATGCTCGCGTAGACAATCTTATTAAACAGTGCTGTCTCACTGGAAAGTGACCATGTACAAAGCAGGATTTTTACAGCCATAGCACTAACTTCAGAGCAATTATAGTACGCCTATCACAATGAAGCCCCATAATGAATATACACTGTAGCGCGTGTGGACTGCGCACTCCTCATGCGGATGGAGCTAATGCTTGAACCAAGCAACATAAATAGTGACGCTTGATTGCACGGTGTTTACTTATTTACTGAGACGCTTTTGTAGTTAAACGATGTAGTGGCAGCCGAGTTCCACTCAGAAACGACCCGCTTAAGGCCAGGCTTCCAGGTTAGCTATCGAACTCACATTTCCCCATTCATGCAAACCTTATCGGTAAAACTCACAAATGCTTTGTTGAGAGAAATACTGGAGTTGTATAATTCCTGTAAAATCTATTGCTTTTGAGAGAGAATTTTTAATTCTAGCAACCTAAGGCCACACAATATTTACATAGCAGTTCACATTTTTCACTAAAATTGCCGAAAATCAGCAAGCTTAAAAAGAATGAAGCCCGATGCTTACCAATCCGTAACTCTGCACCAGAAACAGATATCGCTGTTCAGGTAATTGCTTCTTTTAGAAATTGTAAAGCGAAAAAGAATATACGTGTTTACAACTTTCGTGCAATAGGTACAACATTACGTTTAAACGTGTTTGCAAAAACCCTACTCAGAATTGGTGCCATGTTTTAGAGCGTCGTACAATACTTTAACTTTATTTTAACAGGCGCCACTCATATCACTATGTGACATCACTACTCTTCACTGTTTTACAGAGCTGAATACGTCATGCTTGAGTTTTTTTTTTTTTTTGCAAATTACAACATTTTTGTAAACAAATTGTGAACTGAAAAAACTTTTATTCGCGAACGCTTCTGTAAAAAAAACCCGGGCCCGGCCCGGGCTCGGACTTTCTGGCGGTGTGTATGTAACGTGCAGCGAGTTATCCTCGCCCGTCTCGACCGAAAAAACATATCTTTTTTGGTCTCGCGCCGGGTTCGGGCCGGTTTCGAGTCGGACTTGGGCCGGGCGGGTAACGTAGGTTATTCCTGGGCTCGGGTCTTGCCATAAAACATTTGGCCGGGATCGGACGGGCAGCCTAACGTAAAAACGGGCCCGGGCCGGGCCGTGCAGTGCTCTAATGCATGCGCGTGACTAAATAAAAATTAGCGTAGCTTGCACAAGTGGCGCAAGGCAAAAGAGACAGCGGAGCTGATCGGCACCTAGCTTCGCCTGGCCTTACGGGTAATGCTTTTCTGGAATTTATTATTTATTGATCGATTATCGATTACCTATTGTTTGGCTATCGCAAGCTGATGCGAGGCGTAGCTGTGCGCAGTGACATCATCGCTAGGCGAGTTTTTGCGAACAATACGCGGGGAAGCAAGAAGCTTAAACAGCTCCACTGTTAAAAATGTAATGATGCGTGCACTGAGTTCTTGAAAGGGCAAGGGGCACCCAACATGACTCAGCGTATTCTCTGATAGCTCTTCTAATATGGCCCAGAACAAGTCACCAAACATCTCTCTTCGTTTGTGTTTTTTCCCGGTTGGTTCGGCAGATACGAGGGAAGATTTGGGAACACTTTCGGCACCGCACTATCGGCAAGTGTCCAATTGTCTCGTGGCACCTCAACCATCTGTCCATTGATAATATGCACAAACACATTAAGATGTCCTGCTCTTGAAAGTGTAAATCACACACCATGGATTTCGCAGAGAGTTGCCGGTCGGCCCGAGGAATCGCTCTGTTGAACGCCGAGCGATGTGTCGCATTGCTGGGAGCACACAAGAAGTGGTGCGCCGCGAACTGACGACATCATTCGATAGCCCCTTGTTGCAGTCAAGAACGCAGCACGTCGGCATCGTCTGCTAATATCCTTAACAAATGCGGTGAAGGCTACAGTTTCGCGGATGACATGCCTCCTGAGATCCGCCGTCAACAACCAACCACAGAATACACCAACGCTGCACCGCGTGTTTCGTCCGGCCAGACTCGCGTAGCCGGCTAGTGGGGAAGTGAAGCTGGGTGCGACGGCAGCGCCATGAAGGCGCGGGCGGGTGGCGGTTCCGCGCAACGCCACCGAGTGTTACAACTGAAGCTAGTCTAGTAACGTTCGGATGGACCTTATTTATTATTATATACCAGTGAAGATGTTTAGGAACCAAGAAGGTGACAAAATAGAAGAAACAGACTATTACAGATTAAAGAATAATGTGGGTAGGAAGATGAGACCGACAAGCGCACGATGGCATGCCGACGACGGCGTGAGGAAAACGCCGTGTGGACATAAAACACCCTTCCGAGCTCCTAACTGCAATCTGAGTGATACTTCGGGCAAATGGAATTTCTCGCAAGTAGATAATCACAGAATTCAGCATTAAATGAATGAAGTGCAATAGGAAATAGATTTCCCCCGAATGCGGTCGAGTGACGAGGAATTTCTAAGAATGGCTATAGCCGTACTTAACGACTAGCACTAATTGTCGAATAAAATATTCCAGGCACTTCACAAACTTCAAAGACTTTCATATTTAATATTACTAGCGCAACGATGAGACATAAGGACACAGGCAGAGCGCTTTATCTTTGTTCTTTTCAGCAGACCTAACTTTGCCTTGCGTTGCGTATTAGCGCTGATCCGTAAGTTAAGCTGCCATACATGAACCGGCACAAGCTTTCACATTTATTAAATTGAAAAGCTTCGCTTTCAACTTGACCTTTTCCCCAACAGTGCGCCTCGAAATGACCGACACGTATTTCAAAGCTGCAGTCTTTCAAACAGTCACAAAACCTAACGCAAAGTTAAGGACATCAGCCTTCAGGGAAATTGGGCGGTCGGCGGAGGCGCGGACGCAGTTGTTAAATGCTAAACCTGAATGCTAAATGTGAATGGCTACCGTAGTTACTCCGCACATCAGGTAACTTCTCTACGTTAACTCCGATCAGCTTACTAATTGGGCGCTCATGCAGGTTTTTATCGCTATCGGCGCAGGGTCCAGAATTTGAAATTTTAAATATTGAAGTGTGCCGTTGGGCGGCAAACCTGCCTTGCTACACTCTAGTGTCCTTAATTCCTGAGGTAATCTTAACAAAGTGTATTACTTTCCTTGAACATCCTGATACAAAAATGTTCTGTTTTCATTGGTAGAAATTCTGGTAGCTATGGATTTCTTGTAAACATTTGCTAAAGTATTCACCTAAGCTTCATCTGCGTATTTGCGTAATAGTCTACACAACGCCTACATAATGCAATGTGTGTAAAATTTAGAGCGTGACCTCGTCATAAATGAAGGCCTGATAGAGGAGTCGATTAACTTTACAGGCCTTTCAATTATCCTAATAACCTGAATGCTTGTGACCTATTTTTGAAGATCCTCTTCTAAAATGCTCTTTCGGGAGTAATGGAAGGCAACTGTAACCTTTATGCACGTCTAAATTGCTATTGCAATTAGTAACCGATTAGTAAGCCGGGACTAGGCTATGTGGTCTGTGCGAAACGACACTTTTCGGGTTTATTGGCACAGAGCGCTAAGCCATCCCAACATGGCGAACTCAAGCTCACAAGCCTAACGTCAGCATTCTGCCGGTCCCGAGCCTATCTCCTCTTCTTAAAACGCCATGTTTGCTCATCGACCGTTCTTCGTGTGTGGTCCTTCGCGGGTTTTTACATGGTCTATTATATTTTCCATTCATATGTTGTTTTCTTCAAGTGGAAGACATAGTTGAAGCCATGAGGTGCTGAGTGTAAATGGTGGCAAACTTTACAAATGCAATACCTACTGCGAGTTTTGCGAGACTGACTGCTACAGCATTCTGTCCTGCTCTATTCGCTTTGCATTTTGTTGCAAAGTCCTACTGATCTTCGTTTATAGTGTTACTGCTGGCCCCTTCTTTTCATTCGTTCCTAAATATGCCAGAAGCATAAGACAAACCCTTTCTGAAGTTCTAACTTCTAAGGTACAGTGATTCTACTTCCTTTATTACCTATATTCCCTTTGATCTACTCAGCTACCTTCAGCCGCATCTCGCCTTTTAGATGCGAAGCAGATTATGGTCGGGGCTATGTCACTCCCTGGCTCCCTCCATACCTCCATCCGCCGTGCGGCGTCCACACCCCTACTGCGCATGCGCATCCTCCTCCCCCTCCTCTCCTCTCCTTGTCTCATCTCCTCTCATGGAGGAAGGAAACAAACCAGGAGAGGCCCTGACGTCACTTTTTTGAAGCCGGAAGTGCAGCCATCTTGGTGTGCCACCGTTCGCTTGCGTATCCAATCAGCTCGCCGGAGCAGATGGGCGCGAACTTCGAACTTACAATGCGATGAACCGTCTGCAGTACGCGGTGCTCACGCGCGTTAGAACGAAACCAACGAAACTTCTCTAACATTCAACTTGACAAAGAACTGCGCCGTGATTGCATGAAAACCTGTGTTGCTTGATAACAGTGTATTGCCTTTCTGGTGTTGTTTTCCTTGAGAAGAAACCCCTTTATACGTTGAAAAACCGGGCTTGTTGGTTCTAGTTAACTGAACATCGCCGTAGCGAGAAGAAAACAAGAACGAGAGATAGTTTTTTTTTGTCTTTTTTTTGATAGAACGATGCTCACTCTATACGAAACTTCCGCGCGCGAGCTTCGCGTTTGGTTTCATGTGTCGTCTGCAAGTGCGCGCAAACCGCGACTGGCGGCCATGGAGGTGCGATGCCCAGCTGTTACGTACCTGGGTGCAAATCGCGCAAGAAAGTCGGACAGCCGGACATCACCTTCCACGAGTAAGTACTTCAATTTTGTCACTGACGCAAGGGAAAAAAATTGAATGTTGTGGATGAATAAGCTGCAACATGTACGTGGCGATTGTGGGTGTCGTCTGCATGCTTGACCCCGGACGTACCAATGTTTTCCCCTCGTTTTTTTTACAATCACGTATCTGTGCTTCCGGTTTCCCAGGGATCCGCAACGGTGCAAAAGGTGGACTGAGGCAATCCACCATTCAGAAATATTTTGGAAGCTACCGAAGCGCGCCCGCGTATGCTCCAAGCACTGCGAGCAGCAGCACTTCCACAGAACTTCGCCTTGCGTAGTTTGACTACGAAAGGACGCAGTCCCTACTCTTTGGGTGAGTAATATATGTCAGGTCACTGACGTAACACATACAGTGATTTAATTATACTTGTACTAATTGTGCCATTGAAATAAAAGACTACGTGCATAGATAATTAAAACGCTCTATAAGCGATCGGGTGAGTGTACGATGCGGTTACCATTGTGTAGCAATATGAAAATAAGAACGACAGAAATTAAATGAATAACGAACGAATAAATTTTATTATGCCTTAATATTGTTAAATGTATGCTCAGGATTTACAGGTGATGTAACAGAGCGTTTGATGTGACCTACTTATTACATGGAAAGCATTGTCCGTCGATTTCAATTTTTTTACTAGTGAACGACAATTACACGTGAGAGCCACTACGCGTAGTATGTTGTGTTCTGCTCAGTTCATTATAGTCATTTGCCAGGTACCACCCTAATGATCAGGTATCTGTAAAGGCATCTTAAGGAATGCCCATTGAATCGCTTCTGTAACTTTTAAACAATGCACAAATTATGGCACGAAGAGAGAAAATGGGGCTTAATGCTGCAGCAAAGCGACATTACTTTGTTACTTGATGAAAAGAGGAGATATAAAGCTGCGCATTTTCTCAGAACTCGAGAAAGGCATAGCTAGGTCTATGCTCATCACCAAACACAATGCATGGCAAGCCAGCAGTTAACATAATAAATTCCTTAGACATTCATGCAAAGGCGAGGTCTTGAAAACATGCAAAATAGAACCAGATCGAAAGTTCCCATCAATTAAGCAACACTGTGGGCAAGTGGCAGCGTGCAACGAAATGTGTCGTTTTTGTGGTTGTTGCAGAGCTGCAACAAATTGGAACCCAGATATACCTTATGGGAAATGGCAATGTGCTTTCTTCACATACATGTGCACCAGTGTAGTTGTAGTCTGAACATCACATGTAGTGAATTTTCCATGCGATTTGTTATAGAATTTGGAGTTTTTATTTTCCCTCCGCAGTTTTTCATGTGGTAAGAAGAATCTGTAATAAAGAGAGGAGTTCTGAAGGCAACATGTGAAATGTTGACCAAAGAATGGAGGGATACATACATATGAAATACAAAGGTGTTGCTATATTGAACGTAACTTCTAGCAACATTTGTTTGAGGCTATACTTTTCTAGATTCTAACGTTCAATTTTAGTGAACATTTGCTGAGCATCAAGCACATGCTACACAGTATGTGTCTTCCACATGTTGGCAAACATTATACTGCACTGTGCCGAAAAACACAAACATGTTCCGATCCTCAGGGGCTTTACACAATCGGCAGACGATAATGTGGTACAGTGCCAAATTACGTCCTGCTTGCGCATGTTTTACACTACTATTTCACCATACGTGTGCCTCAAATTATTTTATTATGCAGCTGCCCAACTTGCAGCAGCAAGGCGATGCTGCGAGTACCAACACAGCAGAACCATGTGCAGCTTCTACCACCATTCTGGTAAATGCACTATAGTACTTACATGTTTGTCATCTTTCCTCTTAACATGCTGGAGTGCCATGTTCTGTGTGAAGTCACTAATGGGCCGGAATGACACTTTATTACCAAAGTTACCAACCCTTTCCGGTGAGGAGACTGGCCTACTGGAGACGCAGCTGGAGCTCTGCACGCAAGATGGTTTTTCAGAGGCCTCACTTCTGCAACTGGTACATGCTCTTTTCTGACCACTGCATTTACTTGAAGGCAGAATAACAGCTGTGTTTTGCAAGCAGCAGAGCTGTAAATTTTGTATTTTCTACAGCAAAAATTCTGTACAGACAAGATATTGTAATAACAGGTTCAATAGAATTTGCATCAAAGAAATCCCACAATAAGAATAGCAGATAATGAGCATATGTTCGAGAAAAGTGAGAAAAAGAATACTAGGCAGGTATTTGTTCAGAAAGATTTTATTAGCTTCAACTGAAGTAGCACAACACCCTTCTGGCTGTTGCTGCCACTTATGATTTATACAATACATGATAATGGAACTGTATTGAGCCACTAATTATGCACAATCAAAGAATGCAATAGTGCTGGTGCTGGATCACTACAGTATTCAAACTTCTGCCAGGCACACGGGTCCCTCAGCAGCGTCACCATAGAGAAGAGTCAACCATGTCGTTCCAGATGCAGTGATGCTTCTTTTGAAGCCTTCGAAGTAATACCGGTGAACACTCTAGTACAATCATGTTTCTCTTCCACCTCTACATTTTTGCTGAACAGCAGCCTAAGTATGAGGAGAGCTCATCAGCTACGATATTATTTTAGGCACCTGTGCCTGTAGATGCTGCCAGCCTGGAGGACATTGTGCTGGGCATGCCTGCGCAAAGTGACGAGTTAACAGATGCTTTTCTGTTCATACCAGTGAGTACCCCATTATTAGGTCATTCTTATCAACCACTTTTGCTTGGTGGCTTGCTAACAGAGCATAGGCTGTATTTTGTGATGTAAAGCTCAACATTCGGTTCATATTTATGTCAGGCACCAGTGGTTGATGATGGAACGGGCCTAAAGGAGATCCTACCAGAACCCTCTACATGCAGCGGCGCAGTTCCTGAAGCACTGCCACTTACACCGGCAAGTGCTCCAGTATTTTTTCACAGCTAGTTCACTACCCAAAGCAACATACTTAGTTTGGAGTCATACGGCAAATGGTTGCGACTGTTAGGAAGATTGGGGAAGAAATACTTTTTTTAGACGTTATCTTCTGTCTACATTGACTCTATTGATGCAAATTTTTACTTACAGTAGTTAAACGGCATGATGTAAAATGTTTGCATTGAAAAGTCAGCGAACCCATCAATTTTTAAGCATGTGAGTGGGTAGAAGTTCCAATTGAGAAGTCTGTTAAGGTATCTTTTCCAAGGGAACTATGGGAGATGCAGCAGGAGTGGCGAGGCAAGTTTTAAAATTTTTCTCTAGGTATTGCAAGCATTTTTGCTTTCATTATGTCCAATTCTGATAATAAAGCTTGGATGTGAATCACGGAAATTGCATTAAATACTTTGCTTACTCTTCCAGGTGGACACACCAGAAAAGGCGTATTTGAGGTCAAGAGCTGCATGGCTTGCCTCTCTGAACGTACGCTCAAGGAGGAGTATCAGATGTCTCCAGCAGACTACGCGGCGACTAGAGAAGAAAAATGCACAGTTTCAAAATGTCCTGACGACACTAACAGAAGAGATTATTCTACTGAAAGAGCAAGCAGCAGTTTTGGATAGCTTAGGAACAGCAAATCAGCATTTGCTCCAACAACAAGTTGGAAAGCAAAGTGTTGCAAGCATGCCCGCAGCATACTCACCTGAGCTGAGAACTTTTGCCTTGACACTGAACTTTTACTCACCCCGAGCCTACCGATATGTAAGAAAGGTCTTTGATACATGCCTTCCACACCCCATAACCCTAAGAAAATGGTATAAAACTGTTGATGGGCAGCCAGGGCTTTCATCAGAAGCGTTTCAGACACTAAAAACTGAAATGTATTGAAACGAGGAGCAAAGGATACCAGACAATTTGTAGCCTAATGGTCGACGAGATGTCGATTCGTCTGAAAATTCAATGGAACAGGCGCTTTTTTGAGAGATTTGTTGACATTGGACCAGGTTTCGATAGTGACTCCCTGACACAGGCAAAAGCTGCGTTCGTTATAATGGCTGTGGTCATTAATGGACACTGGAAGTTGCCCTTTGGCTATTTTCTTGTTGATGGGATAAATGGGCAACAGCGGGCTAATCTTTTAAACCAGTGCTTCCAAAGCATGCACGATGCTGGGGCCATGGTTGTTTCAGTGACGTGTGACGGTGCCCAAGCGAATTTGTCCATGCTGCAAGAGCTCGGATGCAACTTTCAAAATCTAAGAAACTTAAAGACGACATTTGCACACCCTACAACCCGACAGCCTGTAGCAGGATTTCTTGATCCCTGCCACATGTTAAAGCTCATCAGAAATGCACTTGCACATAAGGGGTGCTTTATTGATCAAAACGGTAAAGCAGTTTGCTGGGAAGACATTGAGCAGCTGCAAAGTGTGCAGCAGACAGAAGGCCCGCACTTGGCCAACAAGTTGCGCAGAGCTCACATCGAGTGGGAACGGCAACCCATGAAGGTCAGCCTTGCTGCTCAAGTGATGAGTACTTCTGTCCCAACAGCGCTGGCCGAGTGCAGGGAACTGCAACTAGAAGGCTTCTCCAACACACAGCCAACTGAGAATTTTATATTATACATTAACAACATTTTGATGCCCTTAATTCAAGAAGCATGTACCAAAAAGGTTTTAAGAAGCCCTTACATGAAAAGAATGCAAAGGTTATTGAGACCATGTTTGAGAGCGCAACCCAGTACCTGTACTGGGTTGCGCTCCAGTAGAAAAAGAATAATTGAAACAGGCCGAAAGACAGGCTTTCTGGGTTTTGTCATTTGCATGAAAAGTTTAATTGACCTTTTCAACTTTCTTGTTGTGAAAAAACAACTGTTAAAGTACATTCCAGCCCACAAAGTTTGCCAGGATCACCTTGAACTCTTCTTTGGACTGATACGAGCACACGGCGGGCACAATGACAACCCAACTGCACAACCGTTTCCTGCTGCATTTAGGAAGGTTATTGTGCAAAATGAACTTGCAGATGTTTCAACAGGAAACTGTCTGAGCCTGGACAGCATTGCAATATTATCATGCAGCAGTTCTACAAAAGCTTCATCAATGAAAGTATTAAATGAATCAGTGCAAAGAAAGCAGCTTCTAGATGCTGAGACTATTGAGCAGTCCCATATCAGTAGTGAGCATGATTACATCATTGTTCCTGAATACATCAGCGAATGTGGGGGGCGGATTGTCACGTACATGGCAGGTTATGTAGCACATAAGTTGTCTTCAAAACTGACATGCGAGTACTGCACGAGAGCACTACTTACTACCCAGCCAGGAGAATCATATTCATTAATTGTAAGGAAGAACAGGGGAGGGCTACGATTTCCATCAGAAAGTGTGTTGAAAATATGTCGGAAATCAGAATCACTTGTCCGAATGGCACTGCACATGAAGAAACTAGCATCCAGAATCTTGCTGCATGATCTTTTACATCAGGTTGTTGAGGCATTCTATAGGAAAGACCTGTTTGCAGAACTTCATGAACACATGTTTGAGAACACTCCGCTTGACAACCATTACATCCACCTTGTACGGTGCATAGCAGAAACCTACCTTAACATGCGCCTGTTCCATTTAGGCAGGTAGGCAACTGAGAATCTGCACACTACCAAAATAGGTCAAGTGTTCAGAAAACTCACTCAGTTTAAAGGACAATGAGATATAGCCTTACTAGCCCATAGTCACTGCCCAATTGTTACCACTTTTGATAACAGTATTGTAACGTTCAATCTCAACATGTAACTTTTGTGTTGTGTTTTGAGGAATGACAGAGCATTCAGAATGCAAAATACAACATGTTACAAATGATAAGGGATGTGGCAGTATTTCAACCTGTAATGATGCCCAATGCATCATATATTCTGCGCTGTGTTGCATTTATTATACGTTGACTTGAAGTTCCAGCTGAGGACAGTTTAACAAACTAATAGCTAATTATTTGGTGCTTTACTAATGTGTAACTGAAACAATCTTTTTTTTTCTACTAATGTACTCCCCTTGACAGGAAATAAATGTCAACAATTTGTTCCGACTTTCCTTGATGTGGAACTCTGTTTGGCCATTCATTACAAAATAAATACTAATCTAAGCTTTTACTCTTCATTCGTTAATTCACAATTCAAATTATTGAGCTTTCATTTCTATTCGAATGAACAGAGAATGGCACATTACATTTATAACAGTCTCGGGGAGGAAAGTTTGATGCAAGTGGCGACTGTTCCAAATGATTGTGCTACAGCAGAGTCAGAGTTCTTACGTAAACACCTGTTCTTAAGCAGGGACAGGTAACTCCTAGAATAATTTTCAGTTACTCAATAAGAATACTACAGTTTTACATAGCCTATGATTTGTCTCGATTTGGGCAAATATTTAAGTACAGTTTCACCACTTTCCTCATGTCTGCATGGCTCTTTAAAGCAATATATGTCACGGCAGTGTATCATACTTGTCTACATAAACGAGCACAACACTATGAATTCATCTTGTGACAAGCTGTTTCTGCATTTCAATATGTCTTTGCCGTGGTGCACCAGATAACTAAAAGCTGCTCAGCTGATCAGATGTCCAGTTGAGACGTGAACGTATCGAATCATGTAAACAATGTAAACATTCTCTTACCAAACAGACTACACATACTATTTCATTTTGCTCCAAGTTCCATTTTCGAATTAATACTTCTGCAACTTTTCGTAAGTTGCAATATTATGCAATATATTTCTTTGAAAGGGTGGCACATGGAGCTTATACTCCATTACAAGTCACAAAAGAACTTTCTCATGGAGCACTGTTCTTAGATTGTCTGTTGTGCTGTTCCCTTGCAAGGCTTATAACCTATGTATAGCGGGCCGTATTTAAATTTCACCTAAACAAGAAATTTAACTGCTGTTGGTTGTACTGCAGCTTTGGATCATTATGTCTCTGCATTGTGCTTGTATGCATTGGTCACTGGGGCTTGGCATCTGCTCCCGAAGAAGTGCCTTGTATGCCGTGTAATGGGAATATTTATTTTTATGAACTGCCGCTGCTTGTACTGCAGCTTTGGCTGATTAGTGTCTCTGTTTCGTGCTGGTATTAAGTGTGCTGACAAAACCTGCTACATTTTTTACTGGGGGTTCTAGAGCATCGTGGCCGCGTTTCATGCGCACGGACAATAAAGCTAGACTAGTGCAGAAAACGTTAATCTTGTAATACTGCTCTTAAACTGACTTGCCTGACCATGGTAGCACTGATAAAGCACTATTATTTAGAGCGTTACCATTAACTTGAATGCAGTCACTGTTCCCACTTACACTGTGTGGAGTACGTGTAGTAAATTATGCAAGAAATGTCGGTTAAAAATTAACTATTTTCACCAACTTAGCAAACCAGTTTCAGCGTAACACAAGAATGGTAGAAAGATGTTCTTGTAATGCGCTAAGTGCTAGAGATGAGCATGGAATGACACACCTTCAAGGGTCATGAAGTGCAAAGTACCGTAAAAACCGGACTATAGGTCGAACCGGAATATAGGTAGACTCCACAACTAACCAATTCTAAAAATGGAAAAAATCTTTTTCAATGGCAAAAGTACCGCAAGACACCCTTACCTTTAAACAAATGCGACTCAGCCGGTTGAACAATGGTGACCGTATTTATTTAAATGCTGCTCCGTGCCGTAATGATAAGGTGCTGACAAACACGCGGGTCGATGGTCGCACGATACGAAGCCCACGGCAACAGCATGCCATATGCTTCCGCGCACTCAATCGCCTTTTTCTTGAAGGCGACGGTGAATTGCCGTCGGCTGCCGGCAATTTGCCGGCTCATTTTGAAACAAAATGTGAAAAAGCAGCCTGAATGCGATGGCGAAGGCGGCTCTTTACTTCATCTGCACATTGTTGCAAGACTTCCGTAGTTTTCCCGCCAATGTCGGGTATATATGACGAGGGTCGGCTTTTCGCGATGGTTTTTTGAAAAAAAGTTCGACCTATATTCCGGTTTGTACGGTACTGGTTTGGAGGTAGGTAATTCATTGGTTGGCATTAGTAGTTTGCACACCAGCGTGCGTGTCTGGAAGACATTGTGTATTTGTGGTTGTCAGTAGCACTTGACACATTACAACGTGAATTAACACCACTAGCCGTATTTCCATATCAAAATGTATTTTCTTGCTCAGTTCCTGATCATGAAATTTTAAATGCAACTCTTATATTGTAATATTATAAGTACAGTGTAAGAGCGGATGGAGGACAGATGTGTTCATTTATTACTTCTTTCTCGCAACCAGACACGCACGCTGGTGCGCAAACTACTAATGCCAATAAATGAACTACCTACCTCCAAAGCAGTACTTTGCACTTCATGACCCTTCTAAGGTGTGTCCTTCCATGCTCATCTCTAGCACTTAGCGCATTACAAGAACATCTTTCTACCATTCTTGTGTTACCCTGAAACTGGTTTTCTAAGTTGGTGAAAATAGTTCATTTTTAACCGACATTTCTTGCATAATTTACTACACGTACTCCACACAGTGTAAGTGGGAACAGTAACTGCATTCAAGTTAATGGTCACGCTCTAAATAATAGTGCTTTATCAGTGCTACCATGGTCAGGCAAGTCAGTTTAAGAGCCGTATTACAAGAATAATGTTTACTGCACTAGTCTGGCTTTATTGTCCGTGCGCATGAAACGCTGCCACGATGCTGTAGAACCCCCAGTAAAAAAGTAGCAGGTTTTGTCAACACACTTAAAACAAGCACTAAACAGAGACACTAATCAGCCAAAGCTGCAGTACAAGCAGGAACAATGTACAACATTGCACTGGCCACGCCGGTAGGGCTCACACCCTGCCTTATTTCGCTTAATAACCGGTATGTCCAGAGAACAACGTTGTGATGAACGGTGCTGCACAAGTCTACTGCATTACAGGCCAGGTAAAGGAACAGAAAAAAAACACATACATACATACATAAATGTTCCCCGTACATTGCTTTGCTGTTTGCCGGTGATCATTTTTCACGGGAATATCACTTTTACCCATATTATAATCTTTTGCAGCTGGAAAGGTAGGTGGCACGCTGCTTTCATAATTTTATTACTATTCAAGCTCGTTCAAACTTAAGGCAATCTTTGATAATAGAAACCTGAAGCACATCTGGCAGTTAGTAACGCCACACTATCTTGAATGACAAGCCTGAAAGCGTTCTGAATTTATGAATTCACTTTCTCTAAAGGATAACGCAGCGCTATGCACACATTAAATCGTGCCAGACTCGAGTTACGAGGTTTTCGGAGCAGCGCGGTGGAGCGTCAAACACAAGACAAAGGCTCGGCACCATTTTGCCGTTTCCTACCTTTCTGTCAAAACGCACCAAGACCACGCGTGCAAGCGAGACTCTGTATTGATCTCCGTGCGATCACCGCTGATTGGAACGATAAGGAACGGCACAGTCGTGAGCACCGTCATTTTCTTTTTAACACAGTGCTTGAAAATACGGTCAAAACGGCACGCAGCAACAACTCCTCTACCCGGTTAGTGAAGAACCATTACAGAGACACTCACCAGCTCACAGACCCAAACAACAATTTTCAAACTCACACGACACACTGCAAACACAGCTTGTGTTGCGAACAGGTAGTTGTTCCTTTGCACAAGTGTACGTGCTTCGCAAAAGGAGACAGCCCGCGAGTAACCGAGGCGGAAATCTCGCCTCTCAGGTGCCGAGAGCGAGCTTTTCTGGAGCGTGGTTGCTATGGCAACGTTTTGGCGGCGTTATGGCAACGTTGCTATGGCGGCTACAACAGTTCTGCGCGTTGCTGGTGCTGCTGCATGTCGAAGTTTATACAGCTGATAAAACTACCTTGAGTCGACCGCATGGCTGCTTCGCATACTACTCAGGGTTCCCCTACGGGAAGAGGGTGTAATTTTTTAGGAGCGAAGCACCTTAGGGCCGAGCCTTGTCCCTCGTAGTCCGTAGCTCTGGTTGGAATGGCGACCGCTATGTATATATGTATACGTATATGTATGTATATGTATGTATGAACTATACATATATAAGTATATGTATAGTATATGTACGCCAAGCTCCGGCTTCCGGAAGCCGGAACCGGAAGCCGACTTCCGCTTCCGCTTCCGTTTCCACTTCCGGTTCCGGAAGCCAGCTTCCGGTTTCCGGAGAACGCTTCCGGCGTTTTTCTCTCTCGTCCGTAGCTAGGGGCGCTGCATTGCACAAGGGCGTTCATTCCCGACGCGCGCTCTCTTTCTCTCTCGTCCGTAGATGTGGTTTACCCGAATGATACCCCGGTGCTTCGCCCACCAATCATCACTCACTTCCTGGATATGCGGTGATTTTTTTGCAAGAGCCTGTCCCTGCCTGACGGTCATGACCCCTCTGAAGGCACCTGTGCGTTTATCGTCTTTATTGTTCGTACAATACCAGCTTGCCTTCGCAGTGTCAGATGCGTGTGGAAGCAAGCGCTGTTCCTCTCCTAGTACAAGCGCGCTTACGCCGCAGAAACCCCTGAGAAGGTAAGCTTGCTGTAGGCTAGTGCTTATTTGCTTCGAGTGGCTACCAGTGGCTAAATGTGCGATCAGCGGCTGCAGAAAACCCTATACTTGACCAAATGACTCTAAAAAAAAAGAACTCATGCAACTGACGGGACTTTAGAGTAGCGACATTCTTCTAATCAATGTGCACTAATTGAATGAGGCCGAAGGGGCAATTAAACAAGTAATTGGGTCGGGCTAGTTGGCACAAATCTATGCTGGGAGGCAGCGCAGTGATTTACAGGGACACTAAATAAAGGAGGTGGTTGGTTCTCTGTTTGGTGACCCTGTAATCAATTGCGTTGCCTACCATCATGGACAGTTAACGCTGAAACAAATGTTATTTCCCCCTCTCTCAAGCATTTTCCATTTCCCTTGAATGTGTTCGCAAGTGAGAACATGATAATGATTTTATAGCTTTTGGTTGAAAGAACGATAAATCACTCAGGTAACTAAAAGCAAGAACTCCGGGAAACGTAGCGCTGCAGGGTGCTACACAATTCTATGTACAGTTACTCTGTTGGCTTTAATACGTCATCCAGCCATTGCCGATGATATTACCTTGCTTATGTATGACTGCTTGCATCTTGTTCCTGCAGTCTTTAGGCAAGCTCAAACATGAAATTATGAGCCCTTAAATCGACCTTATACCGCATCAATGAGCAACTATCAATTTAAGAGGTCATTTTTAACTGTTTGATAATAGGCGTGAAACAGAAGCACTCCATGCAACGCCTGGTCGTCTTGCACAGACGCATTGGCGCTATACCGACAGAATGCATCAGATGGAGCATCGTGTTCCTTCACTCTCTACCCGGCGGTATGGCTCATGTTTTGCGGGTAGGCTACCTCGTCGGAGGACCCTTGCATCTGCACCTAATGAAAATACAAGGAAAAGTAATAAACAGGAAAACGACACAGGCACGTATGCTCTTTTGGCGTCGGTGAACAAGCAATAACGAAGGCTCAGGCCACCTGCTAAGATGGGATCCATTACACGAGCAATCGACGCCGCACCGCTGTAAGCGGAGGCCGCCGGAGCGATCAGTGGCTTTACTCGCGGGTTTCTACGCATGCCTGTGGGAATACACGTGGGAAGCTACACGCTGGCCGATCCGTCTTGCGTACCATGGAAGAAGCACCGTACGCATTCAGCATTTCAGAAAGGAAAGTAAATGCTCCCACCAAGCTGTCCGGAAGATCCGTTGAGCTGGTATTGCACTTACCTGTATGCCAGGCTATCATGCTCTGGCGGATCGACGACGCCTCCGGGAGTCAATTGATTAGATGCGGGCTGCTATGTGCGAGTAAATACTTGTATTTTTCTTTCTTGGCACCGATTCCCAGCCAGAGCGCAAGCCATCATAATATTGTTTTTTTTTTGTCGTTTGCTTAAAGTGGGGACTGCATAAGCTTTCACTTTCAGAGTTTGGCGCGGCAGTTATATGGCCATTTATTTATTATTTACTGTCGAAGGCAAGAGGCGCTCATAGCTGTTTCACCACAAGGCAGCCGTATCTATAGTAGAATTGTGAGATAGCGCCCCAATTTAATGCCAACACCGCATATGCGTTTCTTAAGTTAATACTAATCGTATTTTCATGAAGGCATGGGCTTACACGATTATTCGACACGCCCTAAAGAAGATGCGGTCAACCACCGAATTGACTTCTTCTTTATTTGGCTTCTCTACGTAGTGCTGTGACATTTTCCCGAAGGACGAACGAAGCTCGCCGAGCTAGCTAAAACACATGTGATTGTACGGCTGGAGGCGGGCCACACGAACAACTTGCGTCACGTTTAACGCCGATTACTTACCGTCTTTGGCAACAGCGCAGTTCCTGTCGTTTATGCGAGTGAGTGTACCGAATGGTCTATAGAAGATGGCGAAAAGCTTGCGATACATTTTTTCTTTTATGCGCTAGCACAAGGAGTGTCAAATTTGGAAAAAGAATGTGTGGGAAGTATTAGAATCCAATCACGTGATAGAGGTATATATACTGTAGCGAAGTGACGCAGCGGTTAACATTCAGACAAAACTATCTTTGGATTAAAGTTTATCTATCTTTTCAGACGCACATACAGACGACGATGAAGGGGGATGCGCTCCGGCAGAGGCAAGTGCAGACCGGCAGGTACGACGATGAAGAGAGGAATCATTTGAATAACTGGGTTCATTAATTTGGCATGTGTATTTAGTTTACACTCTACACTTTTACATACAAAATGATGTCATACCGCTCGTCGGCACACTGCCTACTGGCCTGGCCCCCCGTGGTGAAGTGGTGCCGTGGGCTGCTGTCTCCTTGCTCTCTCTCACACCACCAAAACATGACTTTTTAAACCCTCAGTTGCACAAACAGTCGCAAACCAGCGAATCACACAGGGGGCTTACACCATCGTAACAAATAACGCCAAAACTTTTGCGACGGACATGGCGTTGGTCGAAACAACGGCGCAATCCACAACGCACGTGTCATATCTCTCCCTCACGTTAGACACCGAGTATTGGCCCTGATGTCTGCCGGCACCACAGTCTAGACTCGAGCTCGCAAGTGTAACCATGCATTGCACGCATCGTTCCCCTTTGTTTGGACGGGGGCGGAGGATACGCCATACAGAAGCTACAACACACGACCACGCAGATCTTGCGCATGATTCAACGAATTACTAGCAGGAAGAGGGGACTCAAGGAACAGGACCTTATTCGATTAGTGCAGGCTCTGATT
Source organism: Dermacentor silvarum (assembly GCF_013339745.2). Classification (NCBI taxonomy): domain Eukaryota; kingdom Metazoa; phylum Arthropoda; class Arachnida; order Ixodida; family Ixodidae; genus Dermacentor; species Dermacentor silvarum. The sequence goes on from NC_051159.1 coordinate 13,069,080, forward strand.
GTGAGCCGCATTGCGTACTCGGCGCCATATTTAAATTTAAGGAACGCGGAAGTGGAGGTACTCGACCGGCTGATACGCAAGGCGTATAAGCAAGCGCTCGGACTCCCGCCCGGAACGGCTTCTTTTCGCCTGGAGGAGACAGGGGTGTACAACAACGCACGGGAAATCATAGAGGCCCACCTGGTGAGCCAGAAGGAAAGACTACTACGCACAATAGCGGGACGCTGCGTCTTGGAACGTCTTGGATATTCCGTACGGAAGACCAGCGCACTGACCAAAATCCCAACACGAATACAAGAAACTATGTACGTCTCGCCGATTCCCAGGAACATGCACCCAAACTTCCACATCGGACGGAGATAAGCCCGAGCGCAGGCGCACGCGAGAAAGTATGGAAACCACCCCATTGTCTTGTACGTAGACGCGGCCAGCACCGCACGAAGCACCGCATTCGTCACCAGCGTAGTCGACAATCACGGGACCGAAATAAATGCATCGTCGGTTTCCAGAGTGAGCGCTGCGGAGGCAGAGGAACTAGCGATAGCGTTAGCCGTCACGACGAGACCGCTGTGGGATTGTGTCATAGTTCTGACGGAGTCTCAGACGGCATGCAGAAATTACTCCAGGGCCAAAAGTTCCTGGGCTGCACATCGCATTCTGAATGGAGCGCACCAGCTGCCACCACACGTACAAATCGTGTGGACTCCGGGGCATGAGTCCTTACGCGGCAATCAGCAGGCACACGCCTATGCCCGAGCGCATGCACACCGGGAGCCGCGAGATGACCGCGCCGAGCAGTTCCAACCAGAGCCCATACCATTAACCTACACTCACATCCTACAACACTATCGCCTTTCACGAAGAACACTACCCCCCCCCCCCCCCTCATAATTCTCTGACGCGAGAGAAGGCCGTAATATGACGAAAACTCCAAACAAACACATATCCACATTTGAGTCTTTACCACGCCATTCCTATAAATGTCCACACTGTGATCAATGTGCAACACTTTACCACATGGTATGGGCTTGCGCAAACACACCACAGCTAACACCCATAACACACCCCACCACACGGCAATGGGAGGCAGCGCTGTCGAGCTCCGACTCGACAGACCAGCTCAACCTGGTCAACCGAGCGAGAAGGGCAGCTAAGGCCGCTGGACTCCTGGACTGAGGGGACCACCCACTGCAGAGAGGGGGAGCTACCTACGCTCGCGCGCTCTTTTATTAAAGTTTATTTTCTCTCTTTCTCTCTTCCCCTTTGTTTACGTGCAAGCCCGCCGGCTTTCAAGAATCATAGGTAGCGGTACAGGGAAATTTTTTGAAAAAAAAGAAAAGGAATAATGAGAGATATACAAAAATGCTAGATAAAGAACATGTATAGTATACCTGAATAAATCAAGCCGGCTAGGTGACTATTTGGCACCGCCACGTTTCAAAGGGCATGCCAATAAATCATCATCATTTTCTTCTACGGTGGTGCCAACTAAGCCGCATGTCTTTCCATGCGTGGGTGTCTCCCGCGTCCCCTCTTCGCGGAGCAGACCCGCGTCCTTCGTTTGCGGTAATTGGCGGATAATGTCACGACCTCGTAGGAGACGTGGAATCCGGCGTACAGCACGTATACAAGGAGGAGGAGGAGGAAACAACCTTATAAAAATTTTTCAGGGCACGTATACAAGCACTTTATATGAACAGCTAACGGAACGTCGTTGTCCTCTCTGTTTTCTACCCGCGCGCTACTTCAGCGTCGTTTCCATGGCCGGGCACATACCCGCGGCTACGATATAGGATGTGGCATTTGCCCTTCCTTTGAAAGGTGCAAAAGTGATGTCAGGATGAAAAGTATGGCTTCATACGAAGCACGTGCACAACTTCGGGCAGATGCTGCCGGCGTTTGGAGCAGGAAGGACTGCCGGGCACAACTTCATAATTCACGTCACTGATGCGGCGTACAACTGTGTACGGCCCGAAGTATCTTCGCAGGAGCTTCTCAGATAGCCCCCGCCAACGAATAGGAGTCCAAACTAACACCTGGTCGCCGACGTTGTACGTGACGGGTCTGTGTCGAAGATTGGAGTGTCTGGCATCGTAGTTCTGTTGCTCTTCGATGCGCAAGCGTGCAAGCTGCCTTGCTCCCTCGGCGCCTTGCGTAAACTCCTCGGCACCTGTCTCGTGATCACCACACTTGTGTGGCCGCATCGCGTCCAACAGCGTTGTTACTTCCCGGCCATAGACGAGGCTGAAAAGTGTCACGCGTGTTGTCTCCTCGCGAGCGTGTCGCACAGGAAGCGCTACTCCAAGGACTTCTCCGTTTCCAGGTGCAGAATTCCGTAAGGAGGCGGCCGTAATAAATGTTTCAGCGCCATCCAGCACTACCGCGGAATACCCGTTGTGGCACCCAGCAGCATCCGTGTATAGGGTATTTGTCTCAGGGATGTCACCGAGCATGCGCACCAGGTACCGTACACGGGCGCGCCGGCGTCCCGCGTCATGCTCAGGATGCATGTTTCGTGGCAGTGGGTGCACTTTTAAGGCTGTACGGACCCAAGTCGGAATAGTGATGGCGATGTCTTCATCATAATTGTGCAAAACTTGATGTCCCACTCTCGATAGCAGGTGCCGCCCAGTGGGTGTGAGCAAAAGACGTTGTCTTTGACTGGCCCACTGAGCTTCCAATAACTCACCGAGAGTGTTATGCGTCCCTAGGGCTAGCAGACGTTTCGTGGCGGTGTAGTGTGGGAGGCCGTGGGCGAGCTTGGTCGCCTTTCACAGCATTGTGTCGACCCGTATCTGCTCCGACTGCGTAAGTCTGTGGAAGGGAAGGTGGTAAGTAATGCGACTGATCACACAGGCCTCCACCAGGCGCAGTAGGTCCCGTTCCCGTAGACCTGAGCGTCTGTTGGAGACCCGCCGAATCATGGCCAAAGTCTGTTCGGTCTGCCGGGACAAGAGAGATATAGTGTAGTTCGCCTTCCCGTTCGCCTGAACGTGTAGTCCAAGAATGCGAGCACGGTCTACCTGGGGGACAGGAACGCCATCCACGTGCACCGTGATTTCGGGTGGAGGGGTAATGCTACGTGCGCGGATGAGAACAAGCTCGGACTTTTGTGGGGCACAGGACAAGCTGCCCTGTCGTGCGTAAGCGGTGACGATGTCGACGGCCTGCTGCAGTCGATCCTGAATGGTCCCGTCTGACCCTCGCGTCGTCCAAATCGTGATGTCGTCTGCGTAAATCGCATGTGCAACATCGGGGATCTGGTCGCGCTGCTGAGGTAGTCTTGCGAGGGCGATGTTAAATAGAGTGGGGGACAGAACTGATCCCTGTGGGGTGCTGCGGCCTGTGATGCGAATCGTATCTGTCCGATGTGGTCCTATTCCAATGGTGGCTGTTCGGTCCCGCAGAAAAGAGCGAATGTAGTTATACATGCGGCTGCCGCAATGTGATTCTGCAAGATTTCGAAGAATCAAATCGTGTGCCACGTTATCAAATGCTCCTTTTAGATCAAGGGCGAGGATGGCCCTCGTGTGGGCACGGGAAGGGGGGCCGATAACCTCTTCCTTGAGCTGTAGAAGCACGTCCTGAGTGGAGAGATGTGCCCGGAATCCAAACTGTGAGTGGGAGAAGAATGACTGTCGTTCGAGAAAAGGTTGCAGTCGCCGCAAAAGCACGTGCTCCATTAACTTTCCGACGCATGAAGTAAGGGATATTGGCCGTAAATTTGCTATGTCTACGGGCTTTCCTGGTTTGGGTATTAGCGAAATGTCAGCATGACGCCATGCCTGTGGGAGCGTGCCCTGACGCCAGTGATCATTGATCCAGATTCCTGGGGAGGTATATATCCTAACCGATTCCCAGCAGGCATGCCGCGCCTTTTTCACGGGACGCGGCTTCTCCAAGGCGGCTCTCCACATCCTACACCAGTCACCAAACACAGACACATCTGCCCCACAGCGCATCCACTTGCTCTGGACTCCTGGCCATGCCTCACTGCCGGGTAATGACCGCGCACACGCGGTCGCTCGAGAAATTACCCTCCGAGCTGCCCGGCATGACGAGGATCGGAGTCCAGATCAGGCGGGCTCCCCACTCACATACAGAGACGTATTAGTATACTATACACGAGCTAGACACACCATGGGTCCACCGCCGCTGTCGTTCTCGCGAGAGGAAGAGGTGGCACTCCGCCAACTCCAAACAAACACATTTCCCAATCTCCTCTCCCTACATAAATTTTACCCTGACCGCTACGCAGACTCTTGCCCGGGCTGTAGAAGCTCCCCCACGGCGTTCCATGTCACCGTGGAGTGCACCGCAAAATTATTCCCTCCCCTGCCAGTCATCTTGCACCCCTTCCGCACCAAAGAGCTGTGGGAGGATGCCCTCCGCGACGGGCCTCTCGAGGTCCGCCGGGACCTAGTTCAACGGGCCCGTGCTGTCGCTGAGATCGTTCTAGGGACCCCGGACTAGGGGTCCCTCCCACACTCTTACTACCTTTTCTTTTTGCAATAAAATGTTTACTCTCTCTCTCTCTCTCTCCTCGCGAGCCGTGTTGTACGCAAATGTAACATATGGTAAAATATCGTCCCAGTTCTTGTGGTCGACGTCGATGTACATACTCAGCATGTCTGCCAGAGTCTTATTCAAACGTTCGGTCATCCCATTGGTTTGGGGGTGATGAGCGGTTGTCTTTCGGTGAGTGGTAACACTTAATCGCAACACGGTATCCCGAGGCGCGGCCGTGAAAGCAGAACCTCTGTCGTTAATGTCCACTGGAGCGCCATGCCTTAGGACGACAGCTTCGATGAAAAATCGTGCTGCTTCGGCTGCTGTTCCCCCCTGAAGAGCACCTGTTTCGGCGTATCGGGTAAGATAATCTGTGACAACGATTATCCATCTATTGCCGGCAGAAGACACTGGAAATGGACCTAAAAGTTCCATGCCAACTTGTGCGAACTGCGCTTGCGGTATCTGAACAGACTGCAGCAGTCCAGCGGGCTTAACGGGTGGGGTTTTGCAGCGCTGGCAATCCAGGCATGTCTTGACATAACGATTCACGATCAGGGCAAGCCTCGGCCAGTAGTCATCATCATCATCATCATCATCATCATCAGCCTATATTTTATGTCCACTGCAGGACGAAGGCCTCTCCCTGCGATCTCCAATTACCCCTGTCTTGCGCTAGCGTATTCCAACTTGCGCCTGCAAATTTCCTAACTTCATCATCCCATCTGGTTTTCTGCCGACCTCTACTGCGCATCCCTTCTCTTGGTATCCATTCTGTAACCCTAATGGTTCACCGGTTATCCATCCTACGCATTACATGGCCTGCCCAGCTCCATTTCTTTCGCTTAATGTCAACTAGAATATCGGCTATCCCCGTTTGTTCTCTGATCCACACCGCTCTCTTCCTGTCTCTTAACGTTAGTCCTAAGATTTTTCGTTCCATCGCTCTTTGTGCGGTCCTTAACTTGTTCTCGAGCTTCTTTGTTAACCTCCAAGTTTCTGTCCCATATGTTAGCACCGGTAGAATGCAATGATTGTACACTTTTCTTTTCAACAACAGTGGTAAGCTCCCAGTCAGGATTTGGTAATGCCTGCCGCATGCACTCCAACCCAATTTTGCCAGTAGTATTTTAGCCTAATTCTTGATAATATGCGGGAGTAGCCCAAGAAACTAGCGGTCAGCTCGTTGTGACAGGCGAGTAACACTTCGTTACGTAGAGATGCGGGAACAACAAGTAGGTAGCTGCTGCCACTGGGTGAAAGTTCTTTTTATAGAGAACGTCGTGACGCAAGCAAAATGAAGGCAGCGCTCTGGCGAATAACCTCGGCACGCAGCTTGTTCTTCCCTCTAGGTAATCAATAAGAGGAACCAGTTCTGCGACCTCGCGTTGCAGGCATGAAACGGCGACAGCGTCTACCATGCCTAGAAAAGCCGCGTCGTCATCGTCGTGCAATGCAGTCTCAACAGGCGACCGAGACAGGCAGTCTGCGTCGGCGTGCCGCTTCCTCGATTTATAGACAACAGTGAAGTCGAACTCCTGGAGCCGAAGGCTACAGCGTGCTAGCCGACCAGCTGGATCTCTTAAATTAGCCAGCCAGCCAAGTGCATGGGACGGTGAAAGCCAGCAAAGTGAACTGACGACGGTGAAACAGCGACCGTTTAGATATGGGCGAAATTTCAGGATGGCCCAGACTACCGCGAGGCGAGGCTTTTTCTGTAGTGGAGTAGTTAGTCTCCGTTCTGGATAGGGTCCTGTTGGCGTAAGCAAGCACTCTTTAGGTGCCGTCCTGCCGCTGAAGAAGCACGGCGCCAAGGCCGACATTGCTAGCATCGGTATGAAGAATCGTCGGGGCGTCTTCGTCAAAGTGTCCGAGCACAGGAGGCGTCTGCAGCCGTTGCCGTAGCTCGTGAAATGCCCGTCCCTGCTCTTCGCCCCACACGAAGGGGCCATCTTTGCGGCTGAGATGTGTTAATGAACACGCGATACGCGAAAAGTCCGCAATAAACCGCCGGTAGTAGGCGCAAAGGCCCAGAAAACGTCGCGCGGCCTTTTTATCAGACGGCGTCGGGAAATTAGCGACGGCAGCGATTTTATCAGGGTCAGGTCAACACCTTCATGACTAACCACGTGACCTAGGAATTGAAGCTCCTCAAAACCAAAATGGCACCTTTCCGGTTTCAAAGTTAGGCCTGCTGCCTGCTGAGCGTATTGCCTCAAAGACCGTCTTCAGTCTCCGTAAGTGTTCGTCGAACGTGGCGGCGAAAACAATCACGCCGTTGAGGTACACTAGGTAGGTTTTCCATTTGAGGCCTGCGAGTACCGTGTCCATTAGTCGTTGAAACGTTGCTGGCGCATAACACAAACCCAAGGGAAGCGTCTGAAATTCATAAAGTCCATCGGGTGTCACAAAAGCGGTCTTTTCACGGTATCTCTCATCAACTTCGATTTGCCAGTAGCCGCTTTTCAAGTCCATCGACGAAAAGTAACGTGCGTTTCGTAGCCGGTCCAGCGAATCATCGATACGCGGTAGCGGATAAACGTGTTTCTATGAGATCTGGTTGAGTTTCCGATAGTCGACGCAGAAGCGCAGACTACCGTCCTTCTTTTTCATCAATACGACAGGCGATGCCCACGGACTCTTAGATGGCCGAATAACTCCGTCCTCAAGCATCGTCTTCACTTGTTTTTGGATTGCCTCCCGCTCTTTCGGTGCTGCACGATAAGGATTCTGCCGGATGGGTCTTGCGTCGTCTTCGGTGATAATACGGTGCTTGGTGAGCGGCGTCTGGCTAACTCTTGACGTAGATGAGAAGCAGCTGTTAAACTAATTGGTGAGCTCAAGAAGGCTGTTGCGTTCGATGGGCGACAAAGTTCGACTGACATCAACCACAGGTGCAGGCATAGGCACGGCGGAGGCCGCGTGCTGCACGGAGAGGAAGTCTTGTATTGGGACAATTTCGTCGAAGTAAGCAATAGCAGTGCCCTTAACAATCTGTCGACGTTCTCTGCTAAAATTCATCAGCAGGAGTTCAGCATGTCCGTCGAGTACATTACTTACGGCCCTGGCGACGGAAACGCCCTGACTCAGTACTAGTGCGTTGATGTGTTCAGCGACGCCACGCCCGGTGTGCAAGTTATCGCAGATGACAGGCACGAGGGAACAACTTCGCGGCGGAAGCGTCACGTCGTCGTCGGCAATACGTAAACGCGGTCGCTGGTCATCCGCGGGGTCGACGTCTTCGGAGCTCGTAGAAAATGTCACCATGCGGTCGCGGACATTAATAACTGCACCGTGGTCTCTCAAGAAATTCATTCCCGAAATAAGTTCTTTACAGCACTCAAAGAGAATGACGAGGGTGGCGACGAAGGCTGAACCGGCGATTACGATTCTGGCTGTGCATTTTCCAATCGGCGTCATCAACTGGCCCCCGGCAGTTCTGATGTTGGGCCCCGTCTTCACTTTTCTTAGTCTGTCGGCTAGCTTTAGACTCATTATCGAAAAATGGCAACCAGTATCAAGGAAAGCGACCACTTGGTGGCCGTCAATGCGAACGAGAAGATCGGCGCTGACGGCGTGTGTTACATGTGGTGTGATTGGAATTGTCGGAGTCGTAGAGTCGTCAATCGTCGGTGATGGGGGTTCTTGGGAAGCTAGGCGGTTTGCAACCTCACCCCCGGAGGTCGCTGCCTCTAGTTTCTCCGGCGCGGGCTAGGAGACCTGCCCCTAGAGGCGTCAGGAAAATCGCGACGAGTTGGTTGGGTGTAACGAGCTGGTGATTGGGAACACAATCGAGGCATCGTTAAACCTTCCGGTCGAAAGTTTGAAGGATTGGCGTCGCAGGTAAGTCGAGCGTCAAACCGAGGGTAACTATAGTTGGTGGGAAATCTGGGAAACCCAGCTGCGCGGTAGCGGCCGTCGCTCAGCGGTGCGCCACAAATCGGTTTTTCGTAGCGGATAGCCGGCAGGGAATTCTCCGTAAGACCGCGGCGCAGCGATCGGCTGTCGGCGATACGGCATTGCTGGCGGCGGGTATGACTGCTGAAGATAGGGCGTCGGGGAAGGCGGCGGTGGCGGCGTCGGAGTGGTCGACGGTGTCAGCAGCGTCGAAGTGGCGGGAGGTGGACGACAAAGAGTTTCCGCGTATGTGCATCGTCGCGGCACCGCTTGCCAGTCGGGAGAAGAAAAGACCTGTCGAACTTCCTCCCGGACGACATCAGCGACAGAAGCCACCGCTGGTGCCATGGGAGCAATTCCGAGCTGCCGGATCGCCTCTCGCACAATCTCTCGGATAACTTCACGCAGAGATGTGCCGCCGCGATCAGGTAGCAGTGAAGCATTTGTTGGTGAGTTCGCGCGATCGTATTGGCGGTACCGCTGCTGTAGTGCCCGTTCGATAGCGGTAGCCTCCTTGGTAAATTCGGCCACTGTCGTCGGTGGATTCCTCTCCAGTCCGGCAAACAGTTGCTCCTTCACTCCCCGCAAGAGACAGCGCAACTTCTTTTGTTCGGCCATCTCAGGATCTGCTATGTGGAAAAGGCGAGCCATATCTTCTGCGAATATGGCAACGCTCTCATATGGCTTCTGAACACGAGATTCGAGAAGGCACTGCGCATTGTCTTTTCTGTCGCTGCTAGTGAATGTGTCTAGCAGCTGGGTGCGGAAGGCATCCCATGTGGTCAGGCTCCTCTCCCGGTTCACAAACCACGTCCGCGCACTGTCTCGAAGAGCAAAATAGACATTAGACCGCTTTTTCCGGGAGCCCCATTCATTATGATTGGCGACACGCTCGAACTGGACCAGCCAATCATGGACATCTTCAATGGCGTCACCATGGAAACTTTCTGGGACCATAGGATGCTGTAGCGTCACCTGCGATGGAGTTGCAGTGGCCATGGCGGTAGTCTGTAGACAAGGTCCGTCAGGATCCTGCAAGGAGTTGAATTCGGACGTCAGGCCTAGCAGGCGGCGGCTGTACCGATGAACCGGAGTTTCGACGAGCGAAGGCGATCCCGCGTTCGATGGATGGCTCCGCGAAGGCGTTCCAAGTATCAGGCAATACTACCCCGCACATCCACCAGTGTCGCGACCTCGTAGGAGACGTTGAAGCCGGCGTACAGCATGTATACAAGCACTTTAGAGGTAGAGGTAGAGCCTTGGAGTTACTGGCACATACCCACTCTGGGGGATTGGCCAAGAACCGCGTAGTTTGAAATAACAATGAGAAAGGAGATGTATAAAATAATGCAAACATAAATGTGGGAATATATACGTATCTGAGAATGAATAATTAGAATATATCAAATGAATTGAATAGAATAAAGGAATAAATGCACTTATGAACAGCCAACGGAACTTCGTTGTCATCTCTGTTTTTCTACCCGCGCGCTACTTCAGCGTTGTTTCCATGGCCGGGCACATACCCGCGGCGACGATATAGGGTGTGGAAATATAGCGTGAGAAGTCGTCCTGCGCTTTGCAGCACTATCATAAACTGGATCACACAACGACAGCAACAACAGCTCCGTATACCTTATACTGACTGAGACCACGGTATAAGTTTCTTCGCGACAATACATAGAACAATATGTAGCGTTATTTTTGTATTGTATGTGCGTCCTAAACCTACGAGTGCATACATACATATACATATGCACTTGTATACTTCGCTATAACCTCTTTCAATTCGCTTACGTTTTACTACACTACTCTGCTTCGGAACAAATCCCGGTTGTGATCTTCGGTGACTACATTATAAACTTTTGCGACCCGGTTCGTTAGTTACCCAGTTTTAAATTTTAAAATGTAGTATGTAGCAATGTTTTTCCCAGTCTTGTTTCACCCCATGTGCTGAACTCAAAAACAATGTTTACTAACTCGCAGATTGCTGCTGTTAATGCTGGTGTTAGCACTGTAAGTAAAGTGATCATATGTCTCTTTATTGTACGAAACCCAAATCGGTGGCGGAGACCATTGGACAGCCGAGTATACTATCGTAACTTCGTGAGCTACGTGGCTTGGTTATCCGCTGCTGGTGATGACGTAATGGCACTCGTGAATTCAACGATTGAGCAGACCACGGTGACGTGGCTAGTGTTATCGAACTTCACTCGAGCTGGAACGAGACCTGACAAGGTGTAGCAACCGACCGGAAGGCACCTAGAGAAGTCCGTGAACACACAGCTGCGGTGAGGCGGGCGCCTGTCAAGAAGCGAAGTATCCAGGTTGTCTGAAGGGCGTCGGACGGGCGCACATGATGAGAGAAAGCAGTCGACGGCATCCGTGGTATCGAAAGCAGTCAGGCGATGCAAGGAAGTGCCATAACAAAGTGGAACGGTACAGAAGAATGTCGCATATAGCCAAAGCAACGGAAGTCTGAGAATGACCACTACAGATGTTCACTAAACGTGACTTGAGAAATACTTGCGCCGCTACAATTATCGAATGCTAATCGCATCACCATCAACAGTCATGGTGAGATGAGTTCTGCTGCAATTTTCTCTTGTTTAATTGGCTTACAAGAGGCTGGGAGCGCGCAGGAGTAGAAAGTGTTTCAGTGGGGCCTAGCAAGTGGAATGAAAGTAGATAACCGGGTAAGGTGTGCCGGCGTCTTTGATTGCTCCGCTTCGCTTGCAATGGCTGGTCGAAAATCCCTGCGGCGTGCAACGGAGAGTTAGAAATGCCGCTCATACGGGTCCTCAGCGAAGAGCTGGCAGAGCGATGTCGTACGAGTGCCATAAAGGTTCGAAAACGCTATACTGTCACGCAAAAGTGTTTATTATACGCGACAAAATGCACTCTCTCCAGCTTCCAGTACCCAGTGTTAGAGTATCGGTGTGCAGTCACCTTTTACTCCTTTAGAACCGGAGCAGTGTCTGGCTATTAAAAAAAAGATTTTGTTCGCCATATTGATGCATCGAAAGCACGCGAACGTCACTTTGATGTGGTGAATTCTCACGGTTTTGTGACGTCGCGCGACGGACAGGAGAAATTTTGACCAATAGCGTAGGTCTATTGGCGAGAGAAGCGTCACAACGTAACGAACACTTTTGAAGACAAAGTCTTCTGAGCTGACTTCAGACGTATTTGGCGCATCTGGGATCTGGGTATCTTGTAACCACATTTAGAAAGAAACGGTCAGCTAGGTGACCTGTAGATGTCATCTGAACATGACAATGGTACTGATACGTCATCATGCCGAGAATACGTAGTAATAGCCAGAAACTGACAATATAATAAAAATATTTTAAGTAGCCGTAAACTGCAGGGTGTGAGTCTTTGTGTCGCTCTCGCCCTCTGCCGTGCTGTCGCCAAGTGTCATCAACCTTAATTGCTGCAACCTCCACCAGATTGCGCGAAGTGCCGAGAAAAAAATAAAGGCTAAGGCGATGTGTACAAAAATGTTTGATAAAAAACATAGTAGAACACGTTGTGGGGCTAGTTGGAGCATAGCTTTCCAAAGCTATGCACCAACTCAGAAAGCCCTGTCTTTGTTCCTTCATAGTGAGCTGTCACTGTTGGCGCTTCATCTTTTGAAAGGAAAAAAACATAGCATAACTGATTAAATGAAGCAGGCTAGGTGACTATTTGTCACAGCCCCGTTTCAAATGGGATGCCATTAAATCATCATCATGATGGAAAGGAGGGAAACTTTGGATGTAAAGGACGGACACAAAAAGACCACAGATAACTCAAAAAAAGACAAAGGGCAGTGTTCTGCTATTTGACGCTGGAACTGCTTGCGAAAGGAGGAAGTACAGACCCGAGCGAACATGCGCAAGAGGATATGCCTCTGATGTCTGCTGCAGCAAACATCCAGAGACAACACAGCATCCACATTATATCTATGCATAAAATATGCCCCCCCCCCCCCCCCTCGTCTTCTCTCGCGCCATGTGGCATGAGCCGCACATTCTATGTTACCTGAAACCTTCAGAGCAAGGCACGGTGTTCCAATGTTCAACACAAATCACCCTTACTGGCTCATAGAAAAGAAGTTCATGTAAGAAAATAACCTGTTAGGGTTAAAACACAAAAGCCTTCCAAAGCCTTAGTGCGGTACTCACAATATGGCCACAAGCGTCACTCGACATCTGTTTGAATGCATTCGTTTAAGGTGTACAATGCCTCTTTATCACGTCCAAAAAACAAGACATGGCTACAAAAATTACCTGTGCGGCAAAAAGATTTGTGCTGAATTAGAACAGGGAGCAAGAGCCTTTGCCATGACTTAAGGTGTTAAGTTCTTTTCCCTCCTTCTCGAAAAGAAAAGAAAATATTGATAGACCTTCAATGTTTAAAAAACGGACAAAACCTATTGGTACTTCCATCGCTACTGAATTGATCCTCACCATCGATCTCGCTCTAAATTTTTGTATGTCGAAACAGACAAAACAGCTAGTCTTACTTCCATCGCTACTGAATTGATCCTCGCCATCCAACTCACTCTAAATTTTTGTATATGAAAACTTCACTGAAAAAAAACTTCGCGCCACTTCACGCTAAGTGGTGCGAAGACTGGGCAAACAGCGAAGCTGGTGGCCCTTCCCTAGCTTTAAAGGGTCCCTGAAACGGTTCGGACAAATTTTGTAGACGCGTAGGGTACAGCTACAGCAAAACATTCACCCGACAATTTGTGCGAAGCGTCTCATATTAAGAGACCTACGGACGATTACAATGTTACCCTCCTCCCTAGCTATGCTTTTTCTCCTCAACTCGTTCGCCGAGTGATCGGGGCTAAGCTCCGCCTTCACTGGCTCTACGTCATGATATGACGTCGTGTTATCTACTTCCGGTTTTCTTGGAGCTAGCGTAAGAATCCTCTCCTCTAGCCGCCAGGCACTCCATCCCAAGCGAGAGCTTCGAAGTAGCGTGCGTTGGGAGCATTCTGTCGCAGCGCCGAGCGCGTCTGGTATTCCGGTAACCACAGTCGAGCTGGGCATTTTGACGGATGAGTGGAAGCGTAAACTATAGCCCCTCCATACGGCTATTGCTCTCATGACGGAGCTTCAGTCAGCGCAGACACAAGTGAGCCGAGTGAGCAGCTTTATCCTTCTAAAGTCGGTATGCATGGTACAGCCACCTGGTGGCGCAGAGCTTAACGAGCCAAACAAACAGCTAATACTGCTGTCACCAAGTATAAACCATTTTAACATCTAGAAAAACAACGTGTTCGCGATTACGCTCCTTCCAAAAATTACACCAGCAGCAAAGTAGAATACACTTGATTACTGCTATATTAGTTCTGTGTTTGGTTGAGCTTTGCGCCGCCAGGTGGCTGCACCGTCCAGGCCGTTCACGTTTGCCGCTCGGCTCATCCCGTAAAATGCGCGGCTAAAGTGACCTGTGTCACACGGGCACCCACAAACTCCTTTGGGATAAGGGAGCGCGAAACATCCCAAGGGAGTTCGACCTCAAGGAAGTTGTGGCTGTGTGACACGGCCAATAACAAGTTTTCAAAAGCAGCCGCCAGAGGCGCTATCAGCTGCGTTTGTTGTTGGCAGAATTACAAAATGTAACTTCTAATTACGCTCATAGCTATTTTAATTATCGCTGCTTCAATAGAAAATACTATTTCTTATATTTGAGACAAAAAGCATACACCTCGCTAAAAATCAAAGTGCGCTCGCTAAACATAGCAGTGCTGACAGCGACGATAGCCACCCTGTGTTCTCTGTGTTCCTTTGCGGCGTGGGGAGTAGGTTCTGCACGGCTCTGCGTTGTTTTACCCGAACAATACTCAACATTTCGTGCACTGTGATCTCGTGAGCTTTTCTTTTATTTTGTGCACTGTGCCGTGTCAGTCATGAGTGACGAAGCGGAAGACGACAATATGCCCATAGCCTACAGGTCGAGAGTATAGTCCAGCAGCAAGCATAAATGTTGCTGAATTGTACTTGAACTGTAGTTTATTTCAACAGAACTGTTTTGAAAAACAGTTGACATTATTTTTAATGCAAACCATAATTAAATTCTCAGCTTTACAACAACAAGCACGGGCACGAGAGTACTCCCTTCAGCCGCTGAGCGAGATCGCCGATCTCCCTTGACTAAAAGCCCCGTTAAATTCCCTTAGTGGAAGGGCGACCGTGTGAGATCGCATGCATCTCCCTAAGATAAAGACGACAGAGTTAAAAGAAGTTTTCGGATGCCCGTCTGACAGGGGTATAAGAGCCCGGCGCAGTCAGCTTGCGCTTGCGTTTACCCGAATACCGGATACGCGAATCACTACTGCGCTGTATAGCAATCCTTCGACGTGAAGTGGCGGCCGCAAACGCGTAGATGGCGGGGCCGATTGGATACCTACAACCAGCGCTGTAGCCACTTCGCTCGCATGTTTGCCTTTCCGAGGGACACAATGTCGCAGCTTCCGAGTGGCATGCTGCAATCGGTATACCGATGTGCCTTTTAAAAACCTTGTAATAAATTACACGCTTTACACAGAGCGCTTAGATGCATCAATTAATGATCAGAAGGACCTACCCTAACGACCTTTGTACAAAATTGTCTTAATCGTTTCAGGGTCCCTTTAACTTTGCTTTCCGTTGCTTAGCTTGGTTTGGCTTAATTTGGCTGGGACTAAGCTTTAACTTTGCTTAACTTGGTTTGTCTTGGCTGGTTCTTAGCTAAACTTAGGCGACCCCGAGTATCGGTGCGATACTCTGGGTCAGCGCGCAGTCTTCTAAAGGCCACTTTATAGCCCGACGTAGCGTTGACGCGCGAGCGCGCTCGGCACGGGGACGCCACGCCAACGAAAGCGCCGGATACGTCGGCCGCACCTCGCGCTGTGGCGAGGGTAACCTGGGAGAGGGTGGTAACCTCACCGAGCAATGATGTCTCGTGCGTCGCCTAGCAACGGCTCGCACCAGCTGTGCGAGGCGTTGCTATAGGCAATTCGCGGTGACGTCATCGAAAGGCGCAGTTTTCTCCTAACGCTCCACGCCCTAACCAAAAGCCTAAACAGCTCCGCTGTTAAAACTTCGAACTAAAATATTGAAGAACGTTCGCTCACAGATAAAATATAAATACTGTTCGTCATCACACTGCTGCACTAGTTCCACGGCAAAAGTTGTTTCGCGGTGACATTACCCTGCAGGAATCGGGCTAGGAATCTAGCGCGACCCAATGGACCAAAATAAAGTTTTTCCACCCATCCATCCATTACCCTGCAGAGGTAAACATGAGGAGATTGCGGCGTCATATACACTCAAAGAAAAATCTCGGGGAAAACGGGAGTAACTGGGCTGTTAGTCCTAAAAAGGGCGCTTTCGTCCCTCAAAGGACTAACTGCAGGAGTGTGCGTGTCATGTGCAAATTTTGGGGAGTAAGTGTTTAGTACCTGGTCGAAAAAAGAGCAACGGCAGGACGAACTGCAACAGTTACTCCCCGAGCATCTCGCTGTTTTCGTCCGTCCGTGTCATGGAGTGGTGCGCCGAAAACCGTATTGTCTATAAATCGTTAATATTTTGAAGTTCGTGCACTGTCTATTGAACTACATGCAAAGCAGCACTTTGTCCCTTCGTGAGAAAATTGTGTGAAATTTAAAATGTGGAGTGTGAAGACACATGGAAGTCATGTGCAAGCCATAAGTGAACGATACACATTAAACGCGCAAGTCATTGATGGACTGCCACATGTTCTTGGTCAATAGTACCTAAGTTCCAACCGTTCCAAGGAGATTACTAAGTGAAGCGATATGTAGCTCAAACTGGGCACGGTAAGTGACAGATTAGTTCGCCTTCTCTGTCGTCTTGCGTGCCCCGTATACGCTCGCTACACGTATGTACGTACACCGTGGAATGTCTCATAGCGTAAACGGGCAACTTTCTTTTTGCAGTCGAATGGTTGCAAGTACACATAGCGTTAGACTCTCCCCGCATAGCATACACAAAATGCCGAGTCTCTTGCACTGCCACACCTGCGTTTCGATCCATAACCTTGTCTCAGTATCCTGTCTCGTCAAGCGAGCTGCCATGGGTATATTGGGTAGGGTACCCGACTTGTGAGCGAGAGGATGTGAGTTCGAATCCTGCTGCGATGGCGTTTTTTCCCTCACCTCAGTACCTTTTTTTTTCTTATCAGCAGCGTGTGAATGGCTAATTTCGTCAATTGCATCCTTGCGGAGCATCGGAAAAAATGACCATTACTCCCTTGAGAGGCATCGTAAAAGAGCAACTGTTGGTCCCCTTGATGGAGTAACCGCATGGGGAGCAACAGTTAATCCCCTCGAAGTTACTCCCCAAAAGGACGAATGGTTGTGGCAAGTCAGTTACTCCCCAAAAGTACCAACCTAGATGCCCCTTTTCGTCTTTTTTTTCTTAGAGTGTAGCTAAGCTAGAAAGGTAAATTGGGTATATCACTTGCCTATTATATTCGGACGTCGTCAAGACAGCTTTATATTTTCTACTTGTCCTGCTTGCCTATAGCAAGTCTGGTTGAACGTCGGCTGGTGAAGGCAGCATCGCGGGCAAGACAAAAACAAAATATGCTTGCGAAGGCGCAGCTGTCGGGTGCTCTAAAAGGGCAGTTCCACTTAATAAATGCTGTTATAGCATGCAGATGCTTTGAAGTCTTTTTGGTTTTTGTCCATCAAATAGTCCAGTGGTGACGTAGTTTGTATATAGAAACTGACACAGCGAGAACGCATCCAAGAATCTAACACAATTGAGCAAAGCATAAAAGCATGGTGCACATAAAGCCCCTAGCTATTCGGAATCCTCGCGCCTTATTACAGTTGCAACGGGAGGCGTGTCATCTTTTCTACCGGGACTCGCGGGTAAATAAGGCCCCAACTATGTGGAGCAATGAGCTCGCCCTACCTACGACTTTTTCGGTAAACGAAAGCGGGAAATTCCGGAAATAACAACCCCTTACTGTCGCCAATTCAGTTGTTGTGCACATGAGGCTGGCTGCATTCGACGGTATCTGGTGGTGCCATCAGCGTTGCATCTAATATTACATGAGATAATAATTTTGATGTTGCTCTATATAACGAACCTTGCAAGTCTTGTACATATCTAGTATGTTTACAGAGTTCACTCGATCATTTTGAACATGTTTTATCCTACCCCGCTTTCTAAAATTTGCCTTGTTAGCCTCGAGTACCTTTGCTCTTGGAATAAGCTCTTACCAAAGCCCACCTAGGCAGGAATGTTTGATCTGAAGTCGAAGTATGCCAGTGCCCAATACTGACGTTTTCGACTGAGATCAAAGTGCCCTGACAGTGCGAAACATGAAACTCCCGAAATTAGAATTTTTCCTGAGTCCCGAAATTTGCGCCAGCGACAACATGCTTATACCATGCACCATAGAGCAAGAAAGTAACCTATAGGACAGCATTTATTTTTCGCAGCAAGCAAGCGAACTGTCACCGTTATGCCTTTCCACTCAATTTTTCCCTCGCCCCATAGGCCCAAAACGTGATCTTCGAGACCTGGTGTGTTTGCCGGGAATGTGTGGTTCCAGGTACTTTTCAATCGATCGGCACTTGCTCGGCTGTCGTGCCTTGTTCGATGCTCCCGGTGTGATTTCAATGCGGGAGTGCTAAAAGCTACCGCACGCTCCTACGCGGGGATCTATGTTAGGCCTATACGATTCACAAAGCCACAAGAACGTGCCTGAATCCCCAAGCCCGTAGGTCAGACAAATCCATGTAACACCCATCATATATATATATATATATATATATATATATATATATATATATATATATATATATGTATCTAATGGCACTTAGTACTCGTCTCTCTCTCTCTCTCTCTATATATATATATATATATATATATATCCATCCTTCATCTTCTTCACCTGTACATAATCATCATCACTGTCGGCGCGTCGTATTCGTTCAGCGCGTGGCTCAGCCGAATAAAGGCGACGAGACAACAGCTGTGCTGCTGCCTTACAAAGCGGTGGAGATTGTTTTCGATCCCCTAGACCTCTACGACGTCCAGTTCCACTGAAGCTTCGTTTGGGTCGTCGTTTACTCCGCCTGTCCACTGTCATGACCCAAGTACCGCAACCCGGAGCCTCCGGCATCACCCCCGCTGCCCCCCAACCAGCCGCCTCCGCATGGACCGTTACAGCCCCGCAGCGTGACCCCACTGTATTCTCTGGTCGCCCGCGCGACGACGTCGAGGGCTGGCTGGACAACTATGACCGAGTGAGTGGGTACAACCACTGGGACGACACTCAAAAACTTCACCACGTCACCTTCTACCTGTCCCATGTCGCAAAGATGTTGTTCTTTATCCATGAGAGCGCCTTGCCTGATTGGACGACCTTCCAGCACCAAGTCCGGAAGATTTTCGGAACGCCATCCATCCGTTCTGAAGTTTCAAAGCGGCAGCTCGATGCGCGCATGCAACAGCCAGGGGAGACGTATACTTCGTACATTGAAGACGTCCTTTCCCTTTGCCGCCGCGTCGACGCGGCAATGAGCGAAACAGATCGCGTTCGACACATTTTAAAAGGCATTGGAGACGTTGCGTTTAACGCACTGGCAGTTAAAAACCCCACTACCGTAGACGATGTCATCGCGACCTGCCAGCATCTGGATACACTACAAGCCACTGGTTACAGCCAGCCGTCTGTGACACGCCACCTTCTTCGGATGCCGATTTGCGCACGTTGAATCGGGCTCTCATCCGCAAAGAGCTTCAAGAAGAAGGCCTGTCCTGCTCTGCCGTTCCTCCAGCTAACTCTACGTCCACTGGGCTACGAGACATCATCAAAGACGAGCTGTCTTCCTTGGTTTACGCTGTACGCCCGCACCCTCCGACGCAGCCAAATCCGCCAGCCACGTATGCCCAAGTTGCTGCCATGCAACCTTCCGTCGCTCAGCGTGCCCTTCCGGTTCCTCAGAACGACGTCGCAGCCTTTACACTCCTCGCACCTTTTACGCCCCTTGGCGCCAGCAGGACGAACGCCGCGGCTACGATGCTTACGAGAGGGATCTGGGGTGCTATGCAGGATGGGCCGAGTTTGGCGAAACTCGGGATCTTCACGAGCTCTGGCGACGCCCAAAGATGAAAGAACTAATGGTAACAAGACCAAAGTTTGTCCGTCGGCACGCCTCCAGTTTCATTGGTTTATCTAGATTCACTCTGGGTGGCTATCAACCCTTGGGCGTTGCCATATGGGCGGTCGACATACTGGGGCTCACGTGATCATACAGTCGGTGCATGGTTGTGCCTTCTTTCACTTGTTTGTCGTTCCACCGAGTGCATTACAGGTACAAGCAAGATATAAAATATATGCATTTAGTACAACAATATTAGTGACTATAATGTGGGTTATAAGCATTTTCAAGTTTATAAGATGTACACTGACTGTGTATTAGACTAATTTGTAGTATAATACGTTTCGCGTTATACCTCGAGTGGACGCTCATCCTCCACTTTTTTTTTGGATTGGATTGGCGCGGCTCGCTACGTACTTACGCTAGCATTTCCGCGCACCAATTGGTGTGCGCTTGGTTTTCTCACTGGGGTTTCAAGAGACCACTCGTTGCTCTTCTCTTTCCTCTGGATTGGATTGGTGCGGCTCGCTACGTGCTTGCGCTCCCATTTCCGAGCACAAATTGGTGTGCGCCTGATTTTCACACTGGGCTTTTAACAGAGCGCTCGTTGCTTGCGCTAAAGTATGGTTGCGAAACGAAATGAGCGTCGGCTAGCGCAGAAGTAGTTTGCCGCGTGCTTGCCGTGCAAGCACTCAGGAATGCCGGAAAGCACTCATACAAGGGTCAGAAAACTACGCTTTATTTTCTTTTACTCTTCGGTGCACCTTCATACAGGCAAGCGTCGAGCGATGGCTTCTAACAACCGCAAGAAAGAGTCTTTATACTGGGTAGCCCGAGCGGTCCGTGGCTTCTAACAAACGCAAGAGAGGGTTGCAGCGCACGTGGCCGTTGAGTGCCACCACATACATCCCAAGTGGGACTCCAGCATCGGTGCAGTTACCCTGTACCCATCACTGATGACGTGGCGCTTCACTTTTTGACAATAACTTTCTATTTTATTTTTATTTTGCGTGTGAACACCCGTGATGGGGTCCGCAAAGTTCACGCTATGGTTGACTATTTCCCAATGCAGATTGAGGCATAGCCCCGTTAGCATCCACTAAATTTGTGATATATTTGTATGCGGCCAATTCGTCACTATGCATAATGGTCCCCGGTTGAACATTGGCTGCAATAATGGCGCCCAGCATCGCCGCCTTTCGTCGGTCGACCTTGAAAGTCGCAGCACCCCTCTGGTCGCGCAGAATATGTCGAAGACCCATGGGCCACCATCTTTAACACCGCCGTAATTTTGGCGGCTCGGCGGAAAGTTGTCGCCCGACATTAGGTGGCCTCGAT
The DNA here is from genome assembly GCF_013339745.2 of Dermacentor silvarum. NCBI lineage: Eukaryota > Metazoa > Arthropoda > Arachnida > Ixodida > Ixodidae > Dermacentor > Dermacentor silvarum. Next base: position 13,089,946 of record NC_051159.1, read on the forward strand.
TGTACTTTTGCTCGCCGCGAAGAAGGCACTCGTCTCCCCGGGGACACCGAGTGGAGGTTGCGCCAGCAGCTCATCCCTCGCGAGCTTAAGGGGGTAGTTCCTCTAGTCAGCGATGGCGTGCCCCGAAAGAGGAAACAAGTCGCCCGTCATCTCCTTCAACAGCCACATGTCTACGCTTTGGCTCAGGCAATACGTGAGCCAAATCATTTGCCGCCTGGAGAGGTGGTCGTTCGGACGGCCGAGGCGGTCCGTGTTGGCGAAGTAACTTCCTTCCCCTCTCTTCCCGTGCAGTGTAGCTGTACCGTGCAACTGCACAAACTGATTTCGGCAGCTGTGGCACCGGAAGGCAGGCCGGCGTCCATTCTGAGCCTTCCAATATAATATGACCGCTTCGCCTGCGCAGGTTGGTTGGTCCGGGTTGAATCCCAGGGGCTCGCAGTGCCCCAGTACTCCGATGATGACGCCGGACTTGGCCTGGGGCTGGGGCGCGGTGGACGAGCAGTGCTTGAAACAGGAGAAAGCTGAAGCGATCGGACGAACTTTTCCTCCGCAGCCTAGTCGCACCACTCTGTGCTCAGAAAGCACAATTTGCCCGCCACGCTGTCTCCGCAGACGACGGCCTTCGCCTAACACGTCACACAGCCAGCGCACTGACAGTTTTGGAAAGGCAAAAATGACGCGAAACTCTACGTCGGTCATGTAGGTGAACGGGTCCTGACGGTCATATTGACGCTTACTACCGCTGGATGCGATGACACAGGCTGCTGCTGCCGCCGCCATATTCACGAGTTCAACTCGAGGGGGGTTTCGCGATGTACGAGTTTGGCACGAGTTCGCCTGTCAATCAAAACTATAGGTCACGCCCCGCGCGAGGCATGTAACTCTTGTGCGCGCCCACCACGGTTGGGCCACGCCCAACTTATTTTTCGGCAACAGCGACGTCGTGCGGAACTGAGAGGCGTTAACAATCTTGACCGGCGAAATAAAACACGCACAACGCACTGTCGTCAGTGATGTACTGAGCACCGCTATAAAAAAAAGCGTTGACTTTCGCGGGCTTATGCACATATCTTCTTGGGCTGTGATGGCCCCCCAACACGGTTCATTGCCTGCATTGTGGCGATATAGCGCACAGCAAATAATTATCGGCAGGTCATTGTAGCTGCTTGCAAGGCGTCGATGCACCGCATGCATGTATCAGCCTGCATTGTGGTGATGTAGCGCACAGCAAATAATTATCGGCAGGTCACTGTAGCTGCTTGCAAGGCGTCGATGCGCCGCGGAGGACGACGATACTGAGCAGTGCGTAGTGTTCTCCAACGACAACGCATCGCAGCTGTCATTTGAGATGGCTGCTCTGTCATAATTGATGTATCGGACCCGCAGTGTCGCAAACACGGTCAGCGGTCAGCGCAAACGCACCCAGTGCGATGGCATTTCTTCATCACAAGCACGACACACTAAACAATTGCAACACCTTTCTGCGTTCGAAGTCTAATTTTCTAACTGCACACAAGAGCCCTCATCCGCCAAAATGCGATAACTGCGCTGTCGTTACGATATCCATCTGCGATCGCTGTTAGCACAGCAGCAGAGGCAAACGGCAAGCACATTGCAGTGAACAACACACTCAAATTCTGCGTACATGCGCACGGAGGCACCTTCAATAGGCAAGCGGTGACAAGCGACGCATCGCTTCGCAATGCATTGGGAAGACTTCGCGCACGCAGATAAACTGGTGCATTTTCACTGTTCTGCGTCACTACGGACCCTACAATACCGCACAGCAATTTTGCAGCGACAGCCGTTGCCCCCGTCTCTATGGCTAGAGTGTCGTTTCAGTTGGTAAAGCGGCGGCCTTCATAGCCGCCTCAGTGAAAGCACCTGCGGTGAACAGCCATGCCGCAGCGCTGCGTTGCCATTCCCCTAATAGACAGGGAATGGACAGATTATTTCCACGACTGACTTTATGCGTCATTGTCGCATCGATTTTATAGAGAATGGCACTGCAGCGCCCCTGGCGACTGCTCGCCGTGTAAACTTCCTCGTGCGTGCGACCCTCAAGAATGTATCCGCTTGTAAGCTTTCGCCTCACTGTCGCCACTCGCCCCCAAAAAAGTGCAAAATTTAATAATTCACTCGATGTCTGTTTGTCATCACAAATTTATAGCATTCAAAACGAAAAACAGATACTTTAAGAAATAAAATGTTTGTTATTTTATTTGCTGTATTTCAATGTATTCGATTGAGGGAATGTGTAGGCGCAAGAACGCACCACATGTGCCCTGTTCGCGTTCGAAGGAGGATAGAAAGATAATGCTCGAAAGAGGAGGCACGCCCTTGACGCGCCCGAGAAAAGCATGGCAAGCGGCTCACGTTAAGTGTACAGATAGACAGCGGGACAGTGACGGTATTGCTAAATTGCGATAATACGTTGATAAGAATACGTGGCGCTGGCGCGTTTTGTTGCGCAGTCCTCTGTGCTTGAAGCGCGAGAGCACTGGGCAGCGCAGGGTGCGCTCATGTTGTCATACACGGCTTTATCTCGACATTTCTTTTTGCCTGCTGTTATTGCACGTTTCTTGCTATCTCCGTTCACTGACTGCCATCGAGCAAACTCGGGTAAAACTCGTGCGAACGAGAAACTCGGCGCATTCTGCATAGCACCCCTGGTGTCCTTTCCGAGCTTATACCAGCATCGCCCTATATAACCGCCTAGAAAGTGATATCATATGTATATATAACGCAGGCCCGGGGTGGTCCCATGGTGGTCTCGGTCGTGTACGCCCGGGACCGGTCGGGTTCAGGCTTGGTATTGCGGGCTCGGTGTTCCTATATATATATATATATATATATATATATATATACTCTGATAACTTTTCATGCTAATATAACACCATACACCGGGCTCTATTACAGGGTAATATACCAGTGTAAGCCACACTAACCCCGTGCACAACAATTCACAATCTGCCTTAAGCTCGGCCACAGGGATGACGTTTGCCCGACGCCAGAACATCTTCGCTGCCCCATCTGCGCTGTCGCTGTGCCCGTGCGCAATGCCCCTCACCCATGTGCCCCGAACTGTGCCAACTGCAATGGCGCTCACTCTGCTGCAGATCCAGCCTGTCCGAGTATACCGGCAGCAAACAAAGCTGCTTATCATGCTACCCGACTCCGGCGTGCACCACCACCGTTTTCACCAGACGCGGCCACTTTCAGATCCAACACTCCGCAGCGCCATTTGCCAAGCCGCTACAGGAGCAGGACTCCCGACTCATCTCGCCGACGATCCAAATCCAGAACTAAGAAAAGCCACAAGTCGCGCAGCAAGTCGCGACCTCGACCTTCCTGTGCCAACCCTCGGAGAACTGCGGTTCCGAGGCTCCTGTCGGAGACCACCGTGCCTCTGCCTCGTGTAAATTGGTCGGCCGCTTCAACCACCCCTCTTTCATCCCCTACGTATTCACAACACCTATCTACTCCAACTAACCCCCCAACATCATCATCTTTGCCTGACCCCACCCCTGTAACTCCGATTTCACAGCCAGCCCCCATGGATATACCAGAGCCTACGGACGCTGATCCTATGCCTAGCTTAGCGACGCGCGTCACCCGGCTTGAGCAGCATCTTGACACTCTCATCACATTACTCGAACAACAGACTGTGCATCCTCCATGCCGTCTGAGCCTGATTCTGAAGGTTGGACGCTTGTGAATCGGCGGAAGAACGCGGCGTTCAGCAAGCCTACTTGTGTTACCTATTATATTACCATGAAAAGTTATCAGAGCTGTTTCTGTCTTTCCCATCATCCGGGCAGACAATATCGTGAAACCCGGGGCGTCCAGGTTGGCCATTAATTCTGCTGAGGTCGTGTGGGCTTCGATTCCATGTACAATTCCATGGCAGGAATTGTCTGGGGGTGCCAGATAGATGGAGACTTGGTGGGAGGCGGCTTGAATGGTGATAGTAGTGAGCTGGGCCAGTTTTTGGGCTACAGAGTTCCGCGTGCAAACAAAGACAGCCAGGTTCTTGTGCTCCTGTATTTCGACTTGCGTTTCGTTGTATTCGTTGTCGGTGAGGCAAGCGGCAGCACTCACCGCAGACATGAGTTGGTCAGGTCGCAGGGTGGTCAGGACAAAGCCTCCTTGCGGTCGCAAGATGACCTTGCGGCCATGAAGCCGGGAGGTGAAGCTAGTGGTGGCTGTAGGCTTGCTGAACGCCGCGTTCTTCCGCCGATTCACAAGCGTCCAACCATCAGAATCAGGCTTAGACGGCATGGAGGCAAGGGTTGAAGAAAGTGACAATGCGTTGAACGTGGGAGCGACGAACGCTGAACAGACGCTGGGCCACCGGGGCTGCAGTGGCCAGGCGTCGGAGACCTTTAATTGCATAGATTCAAGATTGCAATTGTTTCGCGTTAGCTTTATCGCGTAAATTTCCGCCTGGGCTGTTAAGGCAGTTTTCCGTTGCCTGAGCTTGCGATTGTCTTTCTGCTTTCACGAAATTTTTAGCAGGCAATGGCGAGCCTCGCAAAGGTGTAACAGGTGTCTGTCGAATTCGGAATATTATGGTGAAGTGTCGATCATTTTTGTTGTCGCACGGATGTCTGTCTGAACTTGTCGGATTCTATCCTTCAGAGTTTCCGCTTTCAAGTCTCCTTCGTAGGTTTCGTTGGTGCTTTGTTGCTTGCGCAGCTTTCGGAACCTGCCCCAATCCGTCATTCGTATTTTATGTTCTTTGATTTTTGCTGGCGGTGTTATTAGATGCGTTTCTATTATATTGTGGTCACTATACCAAGGGTCTCATCGAGGTTGTGCCATCCCTGGTATCCAGGCGCGTAGCCAGGGGGGGGGGGGCTGATGGGGCTTCAGCCCCCCCCCCCCCCCCCCCGAAATTTTTTCGTGCTGTCATGCACCACCGACCAAAACAAGCACCGGCGCCGGAAATTATTGTGGATTTTGTCTACAATGTCTTTTTGACACTCGAAAGGACATTTCGGCGCGAAAATTGCGAACTCGGGCTGGATTTCGTGCAAACGCCCATGCAACTAGAGTCACATAACGTAAGGAGCCCCAGCCGAGCACAAAGTTTCAAGGGATTTTCGATAGCGAGCGGGCGCGTCGCGGCATCTCGCAGCGGCACCGGAATCTACGGAGCGCATGGATTTCAATTCCGAAACTTCATGTGTATAAAGTTCTCATACACTTTTGACGCGAAAGTGCACTGACATTTCCAAAGGCGTGCTTCTGATTTTTAATTCTGGAACTTTCTGGGTTTAATGTTTTTATAAGCTTGGGCCAACATGCACGCACTCGAACGCGCGTGTCTAAGCCGTTCCAGAAATGGAAGCACGTGCTCGCAATCTTCCACGCAGAGGAAAATATTAAATATCACCGCGACTGTCAGCTGGCATCTGATAATTTTCTCCAAACATTTTCAGAAAGCGCGTCCAATGTGATCGATAAGCTGGACCAGGGCGGGCAAAGTAAAATAAGAGAAAACAGAAGAAACTCAACGGCCTATTTAATTTGAGACAGTTCTTTTTTGCGGGCGGCAAGGTCTTCCTCTCCGTGGCGATAGGGACACTTGTCCTATGGATTTAAGTAAAGCCCCCGCTGAAATTACTGGTATTTCCAGAACGCTTCTTCGCATGCAAGCTGATTGTGGAGATACACATCTGAAGAACCATTTGGAAAGTTGCCCCAGTAATGCCTCGTATTTAAACCAGATGTACCAATCCAAATTATAGAAATTTGTGGTGAAATTACCAAAGAAAGCCTAGATGCAAAAGTGAACGCTGCAGGCTGCTTCTCCGTACTTGCTGACGAAACAACGGATATTGCTGGAATCGAACAGCTTACTGTTTGTGCAAGGTACGTAAACAAGGATGTCAACGATATCGAATGAAGAAAGGAAGGAAAATAAGAGGTGAAAGGCAAAGAGGTTAATCAGGTTAAGTGTCCGATTGGCTACTTTGGACAGGGGGATGGGGTAAGGGCAGAAAATATTAGAAAACAAAAGAAGATTAAAAAGAAAACTAAAAGAAACGTATCAGTCCGCACATTCTATAGTTTGTCACTAAGTCCTGTTTCTTTTAAAAAGCGTAATAGCGCTTTTAAAGCAGTTCGTTCCGACGTCGGCTGGGACCAGGGACCAAGAATTGTGGCTTCCGTAAGAGGACGGCTGTCTACCTTGTCGAGCGTGGTGCTGAGGAAACGATATCGAAGTGTTTTTAGGTTTCAGCACAGGAATAGATGCCCTCTCTCATGGAGACTGCAGGTTATATGTACATGTGTACAAACTAGAGCACTGCACGGGCTCGGGCTTACCCGAAAGCCCGGGCCGGGCCGGGTAGAGCAGTTTTTTCACGGGCTCGGGCCGGGCTCGGGCCGGGCTCGGGAACGGCGTGTGCTTTTTGACCCGGGCCCGGGCCGGGCTTTCTCGTGGTGTGCATGTAACGTGCAGCGAGTTATTCTCGGGCGTCTGAACTCTGACAAACATGTATTTTTCGGTATCGGGCCGGGTTCGGGCCTGAGGTAAAGGGGTGGCGGGCCGGGCCAGGCGGGTAACGTAGATTATTTCCGGGCCCGGGCCGGGCCCGGGTCTCGCCATGAAAGTTTTGTTCGGGCTCGGGCGGGCAGCCCAACGTAAAAACGGGCCCAGGCCGGGTCCGGGCTGAAAAAATCGGCCCGTGCAGTGCTCTAGTACAAACTGCTGCATATTCTAGTCGCCCTTCCAGTGCCACTGCCAGCGCAGAGATATTTTCAAACATGAGATTACTACAAAAACCACTTGCGCTTTACAATGAGGAACGCATGGTTATGCTGGCGCTTCTATACGCCGACAGAGACGTCACCATCAACGTGTCGGAAGTTACTGAACGCTTCACTAAACCTCCCCGCCGAGTAAAGTTTATCGTTTAGATAGCGAAGCAGCAAAAATCAATGCCTGTAAAAATATGTGTTCCTTCACGTTCCTATATAAGCTCGTAATTATGAAAACGTATGACTGTTCATTAGCTTTTAAAACCACAGAAATTTTCACCGTTTGTTGTAACAGTTAGCATGATAATCAAAATTATCCTGGGAATACAAAAATTACGGGGACATCAATAACCAATTTTGACAAACCTTGCTCATTGAAAGCCTGGCACACGGGGCGTTTCCCAAAAACGCACTCGGATGTTGGGTAAATCAACTTGCCGCATCATCTGTGGCTTTCGTTTGTCCTTTTCTTTCCTTTTTAGCTACATGGATTTACTTCTTTTTTTAAACGAAGCAATAGCCTTCTTTGACTTGGGGTGCAGAATAATTGTTGCCGCTGTGCAGGCAGTTAAAATACGCATTTTCATATTGATTTCTGCATTCTTTTTCTCTTATTCTAGCCACATGGTGCTGTCGCGATCGCAGCATGGCCCAAATGCATATCACAATTTCTGAGATCATAGTTTTGTTCTTGTCTGGATCAGAATCAGAATCAGAATTTGATTATTAAAGGTTGGGATCGTCTGTCTTTATACTCGTATGCGTGAAGTTTACTGTCTGTGACTGCGCAACATGTTTATTTGTCTTGTTTGACGCATTATATACAATGACGTTTCCTTAGATACGTAGATTTATTGCAGACTTATACGTATATTTAAATATCTTGTTGCGAGGTTTTGTGTATACAAGCAGTGAACTTGGTTTCACGCGACACTTTCTTGCCATTTGTATATTCCATTCTATCTTCGCATTTCTAATGTATATTTTGCGGAACTTCTGCTTTTTATATGTACTCGTTGTTGCAACTATAATTTCGGTGCAATTACAATATACGTGCGGTAACATCTGCTGCTGCGCAATCCGTTGCAACGAAGGACAGCGTCATTGAGGTTTTTCCCTGACCGTTGCATATGTACAAAAATGTAAACGAGGTTGTTAAATGACAAACATTCATCAAAATATTTGTCAACTTGTTCATTTTATGGCCTTTACGTTTTTCATACCAGCTGCATGCACTGCTTTGCTGGTTTCGAACTGATATAGTTCTAAAGTTCACGTGATATTTTCTTTGCTTATTAGATAGACCAGAAACAAAAAAAAAAAAAACGCGGAAGCACTGATATCAGCTATTACTGCCACAATTTTTGGGACATACGAAGCTAATCTTTTACGAAACAAACACATAATTTACTTGTCTTGACTGTGCGTAGCGTTAAATAACTCGTTTTCAGCACCTAATATACAATGGCATTGGCAATGGCAATGCAGTTATTATTGATGTATTTGATGCCTCGACAACTTTTATAAGGAGGAGGCCGCGTTGCAACTTGAGCCCCCCCCCCCTAAAAAAATTTCTGGCTACGCCACTGCTGGTATCTGATGTCTTTTATCAGCGTAAGGTCCAGGCATGTGTCTCGACTGACACTGTTGCCTATTCTCGTTGGGTGGCCTGCGTCTGTCAGAATGGTTAAGCTTGCTTCAGCTCATTGAGCCTTCCTAATATGGTTGCACCTTGACTCCCATGTAGCACACCGCCATTGGACCAACCATGGCCCACCGCCGGTAACTGTACCAGAAAATAGTGGGCCTCCCTCGGAAGTGATACCATGAGATTGCATATAGCCAATGCTGGCATTCCATCTCGGGCTATTCGTGACCCGACGCTGGCTGTGCCGACGGGTGATATTCACTGGCCGCGTTGTTTCAGCCATTGTCGGTTGTCACATGTATCCCCAGTAATTGCATGCAGCCAGCTACAATAACACATCCATTATTTCTTGTCAGCCTTTCCATCGGCTGTGCCAATATTTCTAGCCGTTTCATTGGCTGTTTGATTTGTTACGTTCTGGTGTTTTTACCCATGCAGAAAAATGCTTGTTGCCAGGACTTCCACCTCTAGACAACGAGCAATTATTTTGAGGAAAGAAATAAAAATACTTGCAGTAAAATCTTGATTCCCCATATATGTGTATGTATACAAATATTATAATGTGATATATATACAAGATTTTGTAAGGCTACAAAAACAATTCAAGCCCAAGAACGTCAACTGATGTGTCACGCCCGCCAAGCTGGTAGCGCCGAGCTGCTCGTTTTATCTACAGCGTCCACCGAATAATGTCTCTGTTCCTTATTACAATATACACATATATTCCAGCATCGAAAGGCATCTATCTTGCGCTTTGCTCTGTTATCCACTTGGTCGCAGAGAACAATTGCATAGAAATGATACTAATATTATTGAAGTAGATGTAATACATCACATATGACATATAAATACAGAAGGAGGTCTCAAAGTTCAAGAGTGAAAGTGAGACCTCCTATAAAATCATTCATCGGACAGCAACATTTCGGTAAACAGTGGTAACTACAGAAAATTGTGTTATGAAAAATATTCAGTTAAGCAAGAAATAAAAGATATATACATAAATATAAGAGCACATTATGAATACTAAGAAGTGTTTATGAGTTTAACAAGTATAAGCGCAAAGCATTTTTAAATATTTCAGATGATCCCTTCTTGATACCCACAGGCAAGGAATTGCAAAGGGATACTGATCAGAAGTTAGCTGTAGACTTGCCATAGGGAGTCCTGGGTTTAAGTAAGAGAGAGATATTTAATTGTGCAAAGCGAGTTAATGGGACATAAAGCAACTGATTATTTTGTAGCAAAGGAATTGGAAGCACCACACTTCTAAGGTTTGAACCTCGAATAAGGCAAAATTCAGAAAAAGATATTTCCTTGTTGGCCCTCATTTCACTTGTCACTTTACTGTCACCGAGGGGCATTGTCCAAATTATCACTTAGCCGCCACTTATTGCCGACTTTCTGCCCACAGAAATTATCAGCATTCGTGCTCAAAAGAAAATCGCAAACAACCTCATTGGTAAAAGGCACAATTGATCAGATTCAATGCTGTTGTGATCTTGTGAACTTTCTTGTTAACAAAGTCGTAGAAAGCATTGTCAATAGTGTAATGACATTCTGTTGGGCTGTAGTAATTATTGATCAACACATGGCATGATCAGCCACTTAGAACTTCCGCAAAGCTGATCGTCCTATTTAGGTGAGCAATGAACACCAACACGCCAGACGGAGGATTTACTTTCTGAGAGCTTCCGCATTGTTTAAAAGTGGTGCTAACTGTTATTACAAGTACTGAACAGTCACTTCTTGCATCACAGGCAATACTACATATCGTTAGATCAATGTAGTTTCAAACATGTGAACAAGCCACTCACTCAAAAGCAAAATATGAAAGATAAACGCTTAGGAACAAGACTGGATTGCGAATTAAGAAAAGTAGTCGAGGTGGTGAGTTTCTGGCTGCTTCACAGGTCCGCTTGAATCCTTGGAGGCACCTCTGAATCAAGCTTTTTGGAGCCATGCATCTATGCTTGAGTGGACACCTGCAACCGGTTCACAATCGTATTACAATGTGGGGCTGTTTTAGATGCAGAGAACACTGCAAGTTGAATTGATGGCGGTTGGAAAGACTTACCGCCCTCGTAGCTTCAGTACCATCCACATTCCAGAACTGATGAAATCGGCAAGACCACGATTATATTTTGAAATCAATGCTTTTATCTGTTTACGTTACCAGAACGTATTGAAAAACTTCATTCGCGGCTTTTAATGCCCTCACCGAGGATATAAGAATTACCAGAGCGTCACATTGAATAAATCGGTGGTCTTGCCTTCGATAACATGCAGTAAACGCACCCCGTTTCAATTACACGGTCTACAATGGTTACAGATTAAGACTTAGAGATTGACTCCAACCAAATAAGGAAATTTACTAGCCCGACATTTCGGAGCCAATTCGGCTCCTTCTTCAGGGGGTATTCTTCGGAGGTGCCGGTGTGCCGCTTTTAAAAGGTCCGTCGTAACAAAGGAGAGGAAGGGGGAGAGAGCGTAAGGTGCGGAGACACTTGGCAGGGGCACCTGTTCTAGACAGACAAAATAGGTGGTGGGGGTGGGGTGGGGGGGTTCGGCGTCGCTGGTAGGCTGGATTGGCCGAAGCCCCCCCCCCCCCCCACCCCACCCCCACCACCTATTTTGTCTGTCTAGAACAGGTGCCCTGCCAAGTGTCTCCGCACCTTACGCTATCTCCCCCTTCCTCTCCTTTGTTACGACGGACCTTTTCAAAGCGGCACACCGGCACCTCCGAAGAATACCCCCTGAAGAAGGAGCCGAATTGGTTCCGAAACGTCGGGCTAGTAAAGTTCCTTATTTGGTTGGAGTCAATCTCTAAGGCTTAATCAATTTTCCCAACCAGGCAGGTAATTCTATCGAAATGTTTAGCTACAATGGTTACAACGCGCATAATTTTGAGAGACAGAAATAAATGTTTCTTTCTGAGCAAGCGAGAGAGACAGAGGCCTTTCGTCGACTTGAGAAAAACACACACGCAAAGAAGCACTGATAACGGCTCTATTTGAAATTCTGTTAAACTCATTTAAAGTGACAAATGATATGTCACGATGATAGGAGAATACACTTTGACAGCTTCATGGCGATGCAGGGCATTAGCCATACATGGGTGGCAGGATGTCACGGTGTGTGGCAACGTACTCGCAAGGTAGTGTCAAATATGTTAAGCACTTACACATTAAAGAAACCCGCTTGGAAACAAAATGCGACAATCATCACTCACGCTCTACAATTTCACGGTACAAGGGGAAGAGCTTGACGAGCTGAATATCTTTCAGAGCATTTGTGTCGGGAAACTTGCTTCGGCGTAACACACTGGTGTTTAAAAATTACATATTTTGTATGGGACTTTCCACAGATTAAAACACAAAACAAGTGTTCTAACCTTTGTGAATGCCATGTTCCGGCAATCAAGTTGGCGGTTGCCAGTGCGCGATGGTCAGGCGGACATATTTGGAGGCACTTCTCTAATTATATTATTTTGTCTATCGCAGAGGAAGATTTCGCTGCAGTGCTTTCAGTAGCGCCGAGCACTGGCGAAAAGATAGATACAAGTAAGCGCTTCGTTTCAAAGCAGCGCCTAGCGTGAAAACTTTCGAAAATGCACAATGCCTGTCAGCGGTGGAGGAAGACACAGAGGTCACCCCCTCTCCTCTGCAACCGGTTCCTTCACATGCTACTCGAAGAGAAGTAGAAAGTGAAACGCGGCAGAGAGCAAAGAGTATCGGGCGCCCATCGTGTTCTTTGCTGGCCGTGGCGTCTGGTCTTACTTTTCGTTCTGCTTTTTCTTCTGCGTTTTTTTCCTGCTCTGCAAGGCGTTTTCGCGCCTCCCCTTTGCAACTGACACCGGGGATAAAAGCCCGCCGCCTTCTGCCCTCGTACCCACTCTCTGCCTGCTTCCGGCACCACGCGGCCATCTTTGCCTCGAGTATCGGCCACGCGCATATGGCAGCAATTATGTCCTGTAGAACTTCTCCCTTTTTTAAACAAGACCAGTCGGCCGTTCACGCAGGCTTTCCTTAAATATTTCCGATGTTCCTGGCAGTGAGATGGCTTTTTGTCAATTGCTGACATTTATTCGGCAGCCGCGTAAATAATCAAGCAGATATATTTCAGTGTTCTATGTGGTCGTTCTTGCATTTGAAAAACAACGCGCACAGCCGGAATGCATACACATATAAGTACGCCCCAATCATCCAATCCATCATGTTTCTTTTAGCGCTATAAATAAATGTATCCGTACCATGAGTTGCATCTGCTATAACTGCAGTAACTTGGAAGAACCAAAATAAATAGTGTGCAGATATTGTTTCTTCTTTCAAGGTTGGCGTGAATAGAACAATAAGTGTAGTTCTGAATGTAAAGAAAGTATAAAGTTGCTGAATCCGCTTAGATCTAGAGTCACAACTTTATCAAATGATAACTTGCACTAGAGCACTGCACGGGCCGATTTTTTCAGCCCGGGCCCGGCCCGGGCCCGTTTTTACGTTGGGCGGCCCGCCCAAGCCCGATCAAAACTTTTATGGTGAGATCCAGGCCCGGCCCGGGCCCGGAAATAATCTACGTTACCTGCCCGGCCCGGCCCGCCACCCCTTTACCTTAGGCCCGAGCCCGGCCCGAGACCGAAAAATTATGTTTTTCAGAGTTGAGACGCCCGAGATTAACTCGCTGCACGTCACATGCACACTACCAGAAAGCCCGATGTCGTCGACCTGGTTACCTATGTTCAGCACCAAAAAGGGTGTAAACGTCTGTGCGCTTCTTTGTTCCTCGACGTCAGAGGTGCGTACGACAACGTTACACATGAATCCATCCTCGCCGCTCTCGAAGAGATAGGCCTCGGTGGTCGGATGTTCCGATGGATTCGTAGCTATCTCTCTATGCGATCTTTCTTTGTGAGCACCGAGGACGGCCGCGCTTCTTTGCATTACACCTACTGTGGCGTCCCCCAAGGTGGCGTACTGAGCCCTACGTTGTTTAACCTTACGATGATTGGTCTCCTTCATCACCTTCCAAACACAGTTAAATTATCACTGTACGCGGACGACATATGCGTTTGGGCGTCCGGAGTGACACGCCTACAGCTGCGTGCCAGGCTCCAAAAAGCTGCCACTCAGACTGCGCACTATCTCCGAAATCAAGGCCTGGAGATGTCATCTGACAAATGTGCACTTGTGGCATTTACGCGTAAGCCTATGACGCATTACAGTGTGTTAATCAATGGTCAGATGATACCATTTGTACGGTCATATAAATTCCTGGGTGTCATTATTGACAGAGACGTTTCATGGAGCCCCCATGTTTGTACATGAAAAAACGGTTGACAGGCGTCTGTCACCTTTTGAAATTCTTCGCTGGAAAGACCTGGGGAATGTCGACAAGCGCTATGCTTCGATTATATAGAGTACTTTTTCTTGGCTTCTTGCGGTACAGCTTGCCAGCATTGACTAACGCAAGTACAACAAGCCTACGTACTATACAGAGTGTGCAGGCCCAGGCGCTGCGGATTTGTCTAGGTCTTCCTCGAAGTGCGTCAACGGCGGCAACTATTGCAATCGCCAGAGACCACCTCATAAAGACCCACATCGCAGTTGAAGCAATACGAATGCACGTAAGGCACCTTGCACGGACTCCTTGCCACCATCTAGCCTCTCTACCTGCGGAGAGACCACACGCCTCGTTCTGCCGAATGATATCCGCACATCGTGAGGCTATACCATCTTGCTTCACACCTGCCGCGAGACCTTCCACTCCTCCTTGGTGCCTCATTCAGCCAACGATCATCCTGACAGTACCTGGCGTCCGGAAAAAAGCAGTTATGTCATCGCCGGCTCTTAAACAGCTTACCTTACTCCTATTATATGAAAAGTACCGGAATTACACCCACATATACACCGACGGTTCCGTCTTGCAGAACAGCTCTACCGCCGCTGTCGTTATCCCCGAAAAAGCCACCACTATCAAGATGAAAACATCTCACTTGACAACGTCAACGGCAGCAGAACTGGCAGCGCTTCGAGTCGCACTACATTTTATTAATGATGAACCAGCACACAAATGGTCCGTTTTCTGCGACTCGAAGACGGCACTGCAGAGTTTACTGTCAGCCTTACGGCGCGGTCCACAGGAACAGCTGGTTTTCGAAATCACAGAGGCCATACATCACCTGACTGAAAAAGGCCACGAAATAATCTTTCAGTGGTTGCCAAGTCACTGTGGAATTATTGGCAATGAACGTGCCGATCAAGCTGCTCGTTTAGCTCATGAACAAGACAACCGCCTATCGATCCCGCTGTCTAGGACAGATGCTGCAAGGATGCTCCGCCTGCTTGCACGCCAATGCACTTCATCAGACTGGAATAAACCACATTTTATGCACGCCCGATTATACACCTTGGATCCAACCTTAAGCCTTAGACTTCCAACAAGACTTCCCCGAAGAGATGCGACCCTTCTGTGTAGGCTATGGTTGGGCGTCGCGTTCACCAATGCCTACGCGTTCCGCATAGGGATGGCCGACAGTGCAGCATGTGACAATTGTGGAGACGCGGAAACGATTCGTCATGTTCTTTGTCAGTGCCCACAATACAGTGTGCAGAGACAATCGCTCTCCGTCGTGCTGAACCAGTTGGATGACCAGCCGTTATCGGAAGAAGCAATTCTGCAACATCGACGCGACTCAACATCGCATCAGAAGGCCGTGCAAGCGCTCCTGCGGTTCCTGAAGTCCACTGGCCTGTGTGAACGTCTGTGACTGGAACGCCTCCTTTGTTACCAATGCCTGTGTTTTTTTTTCTCTGTTTTTTTCGCTCTCTCTCTCTCTCTCTTTGCACTCTCTCCAACCCCTTTATCCCCCACCCCAGTGTAGGGTAGCAAACCGGAAACTGACTTCTGGTTAACCTCCCTGCCTTTCCTCTCTCGCTTGCTCTCTCTCTCTCTCTCTACTCCCAATAACCCATTTCTATTAACCTATATGCGAAATCTGGTCAGATAATCCCCAGAGTCGCATCGGTAAGGATTATACAAATCTGATACTAAATGCAAAGGGAAGCAACAATCAAACTATTGCCCGCGTCAAGGCAAAGACGGAGAACACACTCCGATTAATCACAAGAGTCTCGAACAGCAAAGGCGGCCGCAATGAGAGTAATCTCCTTAGGCTGTATCATGTGTTCCTAATAAGCCACATAAACTACGTAACATCGGCGCTCAACTGGTCCCGCTCAGAGGAAGCCAAAATTGATGCGCTGATGCGAAAAAGCATCAAACGCATACTGGGAATTCCCACTAGCACTAGCACAGAGAAGCTCCTACAATTAGCGGTTCACCACACCCTCACGGAGGTAATCGAAGCACAATGAACGGCGCAAACCGTCGGCCTCTCATTTTCGAAGGCAGGCAGAAGCATATTAAAGTGCGCAGGTCTGACCCCCTTGGCCATAGGCGAGAATGCCACCATACTCTCTCACACCTTTAAGGAGACCTTTCAGGTTAGCCCTTTCCCAAGGAATGTTCATCCGCAATATAATGTGGCTACACGCAAGGCACGATCCCGCTCTCTCATTGACGTTACGCACAGAAGCCTACATCTAACTACCTATGTAGATGCGGCCCAGTATGGGCACACAGATTCATTTGTAGCGGTTCTAGCTGATCCTCACGGCAAAATCCTTAATGCTGCTTCGGTAAGACACACCACGGTAGCGGCGGCTGAACAGGCAGCCATCGCGCTAGCTATGAACGACCCCTCGCGGCCTTACATCTACACTGACTAGATATCAGTCATACGAGCCTTTCTGTCTGTCCTAATCTCAAAATAGGCGGCGGCTATAATCAAGCAAAAACCGCCTGATGCTTTGCACACTATCGCATGGTTCCCGGCGCACACGGGAACCAATGTACATCCCAGCAAACCCAACCCGAATGAGCTAGTCTATGACCAAGCGCGAGGTCTAAGATTCCGCGATGGTCGTGATATGCAAGACAGTCCGGATTGTGAGCATAACTCTGGCCCATTACTCTCTTTTCATGAAATAGTCAAACACTACCAGCTTGGGTGTCGGCAATTCCCGCTTCCACACCCACAGCTAACTGTTAACGAGTATTGCTCGTTAGCCCACATGCTCTGGCAATGTTCTACGTTACAAAACGCCTCTTTTAATAGAAAAGAGGACAGGGATGAGGCCCTTAAAAGCGACGATCCCCAGGACCAACTAAGGGCTGTCCAAAGGGCCCACGAACGGGCGGAGGACCATGGTCTTCCGGCCCACATCGTCGAGAAGACATCGAAGCCTACCCCGACCAGCGAAATAGCTGTGGGCAGCAAGGACTTCTGCCGGAGTACGGACTTCTTCTTGAGAAGGCCACAGTGATCAAGCCCAAGTCAACGACCCGAATGGCAGCCCCAGCGTCCCCCATTCTGCTGCAACAACCTGGGCAGCCACCGACCTTCCGTGAATCATCGGTTGAAGACCCTGAAACCTGGCAGGAGACATACGAGAGGACCGCGACGTTCAAGAAATGGAGCGATGACGACAAGCCGCGCCATGTCTATTTTTCGTTGGATGATGCTGCTCGGACCTGGTTAAGGAACAGAGAAACCACCCTGGTGACGTGGGACCTATTTCGTGAGAAGTTCTTGAGGACCTTCACGAGTGTCGTTTGAAAGGAAAGGGCCAAGGTTCTCTTCGAAACCAGAGTACAATTGCCGAACGAAAACATCACGATTTTTGTGGAGGAGATAACTCGCCTGTTCAAGCACCCCAACCCCAACATGCCAGAAGAGAAAAAGTTCCAAAGAAACTCCTTGTCACCCCCCCCCCCCTCCTTCCATCCGTAGGATGCATGAGCCCACTCTCCGCAGCTAGAGTACTGAATCTACGCAGAACATGTCTTGCTCCGTAAGTTGTTTCAAGCTAAGCATCACATTTTCTGTTGGCGTGAGCTTCGTGCAGGGTTAAATACATTTTGTTTCCCAGGTATTGGCACAGATTGTACGCTTTCTCTTCTTTTTCTTGAGCTTCTTCAATTTCGGGGAGGCCAGACTGTGGAGCTTCTTGACAGACCAGCCAGACTTTGCCAAAGCCAACTTGCCTTCATACGTCAGGCGAAACAAGGACCACTCCATTCGTAAAATAAGGTCTACGAGTTACTTTTATCGTCTATCTGAAGGCATGCATCGTTTAAACGCAAGTGTTGTCTTTTAAAGCGTTTGGAATCTTCACTCATTAAATCTACGCGCACGCTTCTGCGGAGCATCTTTCCGTGTACGGAAGCGTTCGCCGTAGCACGAAAATAGTAAATGGCGGGTCCTCTCTCGAACAATTTCGAGTGCGTTTTTTACAATATTTTCAATCCAAGAAGCTCTAACAGTCTTCCTGATGTACGCACGGACCCTCACAAACAAGATGATCATAAATTTATAGCGCGAGAAAGTGAGAATAAGCTCTATAAAAATTGTCTAGCCTCTTGGTGCTCTTTTCCCTTTTCTGAGAACCCTTCTTCGATTTTATCACTGCAAAAATTAAACACACAGTGCTTATATTTTGCCCAGGCTTAATTAGTGAAAGAAAAAAAAAACTAAAAAATACGATGCCGCTCTAATTTACCAAGGCTGTGGTGTGCACGCTCCAATAATGACTCCGCTGATCTTTGCTACTTTAAAGCCAGCTGTCAGCTCATAGCCACTATGTTCGCATTTTTTATTATCTCGCGTCCTGTGATTTATCACAGCCGTTTTCAAACCATGCAAAGTAGACGCGCATCGACAGCTTTTGTTGAAATATCAAATGACCAAGTTTCTCCAGTTTAAATGTATTGCCGTTTCAATCATCTTATAGCGTTCTACCCTAATTTCCATGAACGATAAAATGATATGTGTATCATGAAGCCTGATCACTTATACAAACTCATTCTTTATTAAACGGCCATCAGACATCACCAAGCAGTACATACATGTGCACTTTTTGAAGTTCTATGCTTTCAGGTTGCTGTTGAGCTATCCGTGTTGCACTGTCATTTCACAGTCATGCGGAAACTTTGTTGGTGACAACTCCTACTACGGATAATAAATGTGTGTTGTGAGAGAAAATTCTAGAGGCAAATAGCGCCTTGGAGAGACAAGATAACGAGCGCGTCAACTCAACAAGCATTGTTTCGTTTTTTAAAGCGTAAACTTCTGGAAAACCATAAGGGTGACGAAAGCCAACATGTAGCACTCAACTTTGTTTTCCAGTAAAGTGCAGCGCATTTATTTTTGAAATCCATGAAGCGGTGCAGTATCATTTTTTTTGTGCTGAAACCAAACAACATGCCAAGATCAGCATGCAGACCGCACATGTTCTCACAGAAGATATTTACCGGAACTGCATTTTTGCAGCAAAGGGGGCCGTGGGAGTATGCCTTGATGCCGGAACACCTAATGTATTTCTTTCCAGGCCAAATACGTCGTCTTTCTAGAATTAAAAAGGCGTTAATAAAATTTGTAACGTGGTAGAAGTATAAGAATGCGTCAAGGCAAACAACCAAAGCCAGTGAAGTGGTCATATGCTATAAACACGGCTTCTACGAAAGTTGCTCTGCGAGCGTGAATGTATACGTAGGTGGCAGTCCTTTGCTTCTTTTGTTGTTATTCACCGTTTCAGTTTCTTCAGTGGTGGCTGACCTGTATAGCCATTGACAAGGAGAACATTTTTCACTTTTCTGCCACAATTGCGTGCTTGCAACTGACGTCTTTGCTATCTAACCGCCATGTTAGTACAAAGGATGCGAAGGAAGTAGAAAAGAAAATGACGAGATTCGGTCCTTTTTTTGATGTTGAAGAATGCAGCGGGGCCGCCTCCTTGACAATTGCTCGGTCAGTTTCGGCACTTACAGGGCGCATCAATTTCGCTGTGGAACAACATTCCGGCGTTCCTCGGATGCTTCCGGCCCGATATTGAAACTCTCAGTGTCGCCAGCCACTTCTACAAGCTCACTGCCATTGGTCGAGCCCTATGGCGGACGCGGAGAGCTCACGTTGCAACACAAACAACGACGCACCGATATCCCAGGGTCCATGGCTAGCCGGGCGACCATTCCAACGAACATTTCGGTTGTTGTTTTACGCGTGGAAACGCTAGCCAGCCCTAAAACGAGATAGCGGCCGTGTGGACAGTGGGGTCCTGTGTCTGCTTCGCGTCAGGAACTGAGATATGCCTAAGACGAGCGCGCATGGACGCGCCGTGATAGTTGGTCAGGCAAACATTAGCGTGAGGTTTACCCTCCATGACGGTTGGAAACAATAGGAGACGTACGGGTCTTGGAAAATTTGATAGGAGGAACGTGTTCGAACTTTCACTCGTGGGAGATGCTTACGAAGACCAAAGAAACATAGACCAGCGCAGAATGTTGGGTCATTGGCTTACGTTATACACAAAATACACCCCTCAGCCTTTAGATGGGAGTGTAGGATGGGTCTGTACATCACATGACCTAGAACCTCACAAAACAAATCTAAATAGAGAGCGGCGAGAGGCACTGCTGGCCAGCTCAGACCAAGAGGACCAGATCCTCCGGGTCAGAAGAGCCAACAAGCTAGCGGAAGCCAGGGAGCCTTGAAATAAGGGCCCCGACGATCAATAAGCTTCACATGAGGCCAGATCGATAACTCATACTTCAATAAAGTTTATTCACTCACTCACTCCACACAAGCGGGAGATATATTATTATTATTTGATTTAAAAACATGTATACATTTGACAGGAAAGGGAAAGTTAGGGGCGGGCTGGCAACTGCCACTGGAAGGGGCACAACGCCTGCCTACTCTTCAGAAAGGAGGGGACAGAAACATATACAGAGTGTCCCAACTATCATGCACCAAGATTTAAAAATATGCAACAGCCACGTAGCTGGACGGAATCAACGTAATGTTATTTGCCTTCCCTTGGACATAATCAGATTATTTTCTTGCATTCCGCCTGATTACATAATTAGTCTTAGTTAATTACTCAACTTCGGTAACGGCAAAGGCGGTCACTAAATAAATAAAAACCACCAGATCATTTATATTTCTCATTCTTTATAGTTCAAATAACCAATAACACCATCACATCTTAATAGTCATAATTGTAAATACATAATTCCCATCATAGTACAGCTTCCACCCCAGTGGAAGGGCTGCCAGTTTTTTTTTTTCTATAATTTCATGCAGTTAGTTGCTCTAGGGAAAACAAAAAGTATACGGTAATCTTGCGCGGGACGTGTGCTGTAGCTGCTACTTAAAGTCGTTAGCAGCAATTACGTGGGCCATGCTTCAAAATATTCAGTGTAATTAGCTTATCATGCTTATGAACATCCAAGCCCAACGAGGAAGTGAGCAACCATAAAATGGTTTTCATAATTATATCTGCATGGAGACAGAGGGAATTTAATGTTTTATTTCAATACAAAACATTGAATAACAATACGGGAGGATAGTTTTTGTACATCAGATTATTTTTATTGTGGTAAAGAAAAGCTGCAGCAGTTGACCCAGCTCCTCATACAGAAAACGCTAGCGAGTGGTAGCAGATATATGTCACATATCTTCGTTGCGCACATTCCAGCTGTTAGTGAGTGCATTATGTAAGTGTTAGATTGCTGTATGTCGGTATGGCTGCGCAAACGCCAGGCCAGCTTAAAACTTTATCTTCGCCAATATGAATGAAAACCGTCCGAGCTCATCAATGTAAAAAAATCGGCTTCCAGAACACAAAGAAAATCTTTAACGAATGTATTTACTACGAAAAGTAAACTGAAGAAAACGGATACAGTAGCTAAGCTAGTTTTTATGTGTGTTAACATTACTGTATGTTTATGAGCAACCCCTTCTCTTATGCAGGAACCAGTCTGCCAACACAACCACGCAGAGCAACTGCCTTTCCAAGTGTGCTGCGCTTGCATTGGTGTGCAAGCGGAGAAGAGCTGCAGTTAATGGGTCCTGCTCCACTGTAGTCGTTGTTGCACTATTCTGGCTAAAAGCTCTATCTCCTTTCTGACATCCTACCAGCTCAAACATCACCACTAAAGGTGTTTTGCATTCATCTGCCTTCATAGGCACCTTGTAGCTTAAGTCTCTATTTTTCATCCAGGTTTCTTTTCTTAAGCCATATTCAATAAAGCAGTCTGTATCCCTTAATTATTTCTGGTCAATCCAAGTGCCAATCTCTGAAACAATAAATTAAAATCATTTTCGTCTTTTTGTGTTCTGATAGGATTGCAAAAGAGCGTGAACTCTGATCCTACAAACACAAGCAGTAGTACTACTGATAAAGCTATCTAGAATAAAGCACCATCTGTGTTCTAGGCAGTAGACTGTCGGGTGTGGGCACCCGACGGTATGCAGTGGTAAATCCTTATAGAATATACGCTGTTTCAGCTCCGGTTCTAGCTTCAGCTTAAGATAAATTATGAAGGCTGGAACAATGAATTTGTTCCATTCGATGCGGATGACAGTTGGCTTCCATGGGGCTTGCAGAAGTTTAGTGATTGACTGAGGAACAATGTTTGTCTTGTGGGATCCCACAACAGGCCAAATGGTGATGCAGGCTGTCACAACGGCGATGATGAAAAATACAGTATAGAGTGCATTACTACTATTAGTTCAGAAAAGCTGAGATCAGCCATTAAAATTATGGTATATTTCTTGATGTACACTTGCTTATGCAAAAGTGGCTTCAGCGCACCATTAATTACTAAAGTGCTGCATTACAAATCGCGGGCAGTAAAAAAGCTCACGTCTCAACCGTAACACATTATGGGCAACTCATGACTTCGCACATCATAATTATGACAATGCTCTTCAAGACAATAATACATGACAGTTGAAGTGGATGAAATATTAGTTTGATTTCATTATGGCATAGCTGTTTCATGCTTGCGGTTTTCAATAACACGGCGTGCATTTCACCATTTTGCAGGAGATGCTACGACATAGCACATTGAAAAAGGTAAGGCGAAAAAACACTAATGCTGGTAATGAACTACTGACAAGTGAACTTACGGAAGAATAAAAGATTGCGTAGCGTATATGTGAAGTGAAACAGCACTGGAAATCCAGGCACCAGTGCTGGTTCACTGACGCTGTGTGCTACAATTTGAACAAACCGACTAACCACCACGGCTTGTAAAACAAAGTACACCCGCCGTGGTTGCTCAGTGGCTGTGGTGTTGGGCTGCTGAGCACGAGGTCACAGGATCGAAGGCGGCCATGACGGCCGCATATCGATGGGGGCGAAATGCGAAAACACCCGTGTGCTTAGATTTAGGTGCACGTTAAAGAACCCCAGGTGGTCCAAGTTTCCGGATTCTCCCACTACGGCGTGCCTCATAATTATATCGTGGTTTTGGCACGTAAAACACCATTAGGTAATTTTAACAAAGTACTGGACTCTCAAAAACGTTTGTTTCCTTAAAACTGCCGGAGCTACGCACTCAACTATATGCATTCTGCCACATGTATACTACAACTGCTTCTTCTCTACTGAAATATTTCTTACGTGATACTGGAATGATCATTGGACACAGGCGTGGAGCGGTACCATATGCATTTATGTTTAAACTGCTGAACCAATAACAGATTGTTGCGCCGAATCTTCCACAATCTCCAATTAAAAAAAGAAAAAGAATCTCTCGCGCAATCTCATGTTGCCTCGAATAGTATGCTTCGGGTGCTGATGCCCGCTGCATGAGGAACTGGAGCCAGTCATGCTTGGATACATCGGACACGTTTTATACATAGTTTTCACGTGATGTCACATCCGGGGAGCCAGGCCTCACTTTGGCAGCCGTCGCTATTGCCGGGCACCTGCAACCAATCGCGAAGGCAGCGAACGTCTTATCAGTGCTTGTTCCGACAGCGTTTTCGCATGTGACGCAAGTCACAAACATGGAATTTTGCCCCGGATATTTCGATGAGCTCGTAAGACCTACCAGGGCACGGTGTGAAGCACAAATTGACATGTGCGTTGGTGTGGACCCGTACAAGTTGCACATAGGAAGAGATGCGACCAAGGACGCCGAGTTGCTGCCACCAACGACGCACGTTGACATCATAAACTACTTAGTGCTGTCAACGAGCTACATTTCTTTGCAACAAATGAAAGCTTACAAGGCTTTAGACGCTCGCAATTACTTCACGAGTGGGTTCGTGAAGAATATAGCAGCGAAGCAGTTGCCGTCACAACGCGTCGTCGTGCTGGCCGAGGTGAGTGTAAACAGCAGCTCAGGGGGCTTTCCTGCTAGTTTCCATGTGCTTACACATAAATAAAAGCGGTGGAGGGCTACTTTTCGTTTCTTTTTTATATTGTAGAAGCACACCATACGTACGATCCACGCCATTTTTGGTTAAACTTGCAAGGCGTGCACAAAGTGCCCTCCTCCTTCCTTCGCAGCGAGCGCGAGCGTAAAACATTTGAAGTAGCTAGGATTAAACGAAGCACGAGCGTAAGTAAAAAAAAAATGAAGTCTTATTGGGTGCTGTAACAGAAGTTCCAGGGACAACATGAGAGACATTTTCCCGAAAAAACAAAAGGAACAAATCGACATCCCGAGTAGACAGGCAAATCTGCTGCCAGCAGCCTACTGTCATTCTCCTTTCCCCAAACAAACTACGAGCCAACGTTTCCAAATTCAGATTCCTTGTTTTCTGTGATTCGTGTCTAGGTCAACCACTCCCAGCGCCTACGGGAGGCACCTTTTAAAGCATGGATCCTCGCGGATGGCGATGGCAGCATTGTGCCTGCTCACTGTACCTGCATGGCAGGTGCAGGAGAAGCGTGTTCACACGTTTCTCTTCGCCGTGGAGACAGCAGTGAGGATGCACGATGCCAGAACCTGCACAGAAAACGAAAATGCATGGCTGCCTGCAAACAATCCCACTGCAGCATTTCAGAGGCTGCGTGACATAGATTTCGCGTCATCCCGAATGAAAAAGAAGCGGATGAACAGGATTGACCTCGCAAGCACACAATCATCATCTGGACATTTGCCAGCAGCACAACCATGTATCTTTGCTGCCTCTACAGAGGCAGATCTGGATTCGTTTTACGCGAAGCTTGCAAATTCTGTAACCAGGTCTGCAGTTTTAATGGTGCGTCCCAAGCACAGCATGATGTTCGAACCGCCCCGCCGCAAGATGCCACTAGTTCTTCGGAGTCTGACTTGTTCTGAAGCACACGCTGAGTACTTTCAGAAACTAGTTCAGCGTGCAGAGAAGTTTGCTGTGGATCTTTCAGTAACAGCAGATATGGTTCAGCATGTGGAGCAGACGGCCCGGCACCAATCAAAATGTGCAGACTGGTTTTCCCACTGCTCTGGCCGAGTAACCGCATCAGAAATGAAAAGTGTGTGCTTAACAAACATTGCGGATCCTTCGATGAGTCTACTAAAAAAATTGTTACCCGGAGCAACACACCTTTTCAAATGGAGCTACAGCATGGGGACAGAGAAATGAAACTGATGCAATTGCTTTTTATGTGCGAGAAATGTTGAAAACAGACAAGGACTTCACGCACTGCCGGACGGGTGTCTTTTTAAGTCCTCAACATCTGTACCTTACAGCAAAACCAGATGCATCAACATGTTGTTCATGTTGGGTGTCGTAGAAGTGAAGTGTCCATACTCATTAGCAGAAACTGGCATACCGAAGACACCCGTGAATAGGAAATTTTGCTTGGAAAATGCTGATGATGGAGTACTGGGCCTGAAGCAAACCCATCAGTACTTTTTCCAATTACATATACTGATGGCAGTTTGCAATGTCTTGTGCTTCGACTTTATTGTGTGGACTCCATCATTAACTCACACTGAAAGGGTACGCAGAAATGATGCTTTTACAGACACTTTGATACCATCCGCACGAAGTTTCTTTGTGCGTGTAATCATGCCTGAACTGTTAGCGAACTACTTCACAAGAAAGAGTGCAGTCCTGTGCAGCAGCAACAACACAAACAGAGCAGTGTTCTGCTACTGTCAAGGTCCGGAAGTAGGCAAGATGCTGGCGAGTGGTGCAAATCAATGCAAGTTCAAATGGTTTCATAATGTACACTTGCCTCGGTATTAAGCGTGCTCCACGGCAAAGCATTGGTTTTGTGAAGACTGCAAAAAAGAGCCTGCCGAATTTACTGTATGAGTACCGCATGATTAAGCACCCCCCAATAAAAGAAGGTACCAGCAGCTTCTGTTCTTGCAGTTTCATACTGTCACCAATAAAAGGGTGCATTATGCGCAGTGACCGTATGTAGGTGTGTTGTGTTCTCTTCTTTTGACTGTAAACTGATGCCACAGCAGCACACCTCTGTTGTGGTTTGCAGAATGAGCCCTCAGCTGTTTTGTTCAAAATGAAGTTCAGACCGCTACTTTGTTGAGGCACAAGTTACCATAGTGCATCATGGCAACATTTATTTATAATATACCTTACAGAGCACAAAGGGGGTGACATGAAAAATAAACATGGTATACACTAGTTAAAACGCCATGTGTAAACTTAAGTTATGTAAGCAATGTGAAATAAATCAACTTAAGAGTAAGAATTAAAATAAAGAGCAATAGCACATTAAGAGCACAGTTAACATTAGTAGCGTGAATGTACCGTGAACCTAATTTCAATATTGTAAGCAAGCGTGTACACACACGTACATACACAGTTACTCGGAAAGAGAGGGAGGGATTTTCCTACTAGGCAGATGTTTTTCTATATTCAGGAACCACTGATGGGCACAGGTTTGCCAGTGCACAGCTTACAGCAACATTCTTGTCTAGCGGTGTGACTTTATGTTTTCGCACAAAGAAATCAATGGGCAGCACAGATTTCAATATAGTGTATTTGTTACGTACTAGCCCAATGACTCTCTCGACGTGAATGCGCACATTAGCAAGTCTTCTTGTGGCTTAGACTTCCAGTACCGATAGCTGCTTTTTTCCTGTGGTGAATGCTGGTATGTGCCCCCCCCCCATTTCAACTTCATTAAAAAAACCAAAACCTCTTCAAAAATTTTCCACGTCATTCTGGGGAGTGCGCCTCACAGCAGGCTCAACCAGCTGGTACACGGCAGCCAGGAACGAAAAACTTGGCAGTCCTGTACAAAAGCTGACTTTTCCATCGTCGTCACGAAGCGCCTCTTCTCCAAATTCAAGTTTCTTGTTCTTAAGAGCGTGCAGCTTGGAGGAAACTGTTTGGCTATTTTGATGAAGTGCTTCAAGGTACTGCATCGATGTCTCAGTCTGTGCGCAAGCTTCTGACACAGTGCAGTTTTCGATGCTCACGGCCTTCATGTGGTCCATCGATAAATCTGTCTGCACAACTGCTTCAGCAAAATAATAAAAAAAAGTATGTGAGATTTCACATGCTCCAAGTCAGTCATGCAGCTGATAAGAAATATACCTATTATGTTTGTTTCTCTTCCCCAGCCAAAGTGAACCAAAGAATCCTCCTGTCAGCTCACCTGCCCTTGATCTAGAGCCCATGGTGGAGATTTCAGGCGGCGAATGTCTCTCCAGCTCTGTGCCGATGTCACAGTCCGTTGAAGGCTCTTCGTACCCGGATATCTGGTAGAATGCCACACTCGCTGCAACGGCAGCCACCTTTTACCCGGCGCGATCCTTGTGATGGACGTACCGCGCACACAATCTTGAAACAGCACCTTGGTCAATTTGGCCTCCCAGGTGAAATGTGGGCGCGCAATCCGGATTAGTTTCGCCCATCAGGTGAAACGGTTTACCTGCAAATTAGCGAACATGCTAGTAGCTTAGGAAGTGGCATTTCGCGTACGAAAAGAAAATAAGATGCTGATAATCTCGGGAGCATATCGGCGGCGCGCTACTAGCTAGCAGCCTAAAGTAAAGTGATTGATTGTCAGAGTCATTACAAACAAAACAAGTCCATTTAAATTACTTCGATTGAAACTCTTAGCTGTTATAAAGTGGCGACCACACACGCGGACGTTGCTGAAGTTCTTCAAATCTTTGCTATATAAATAGGAAAGATAGATATATAAATAGGAAAGAGCCAGCCAAACGCTCCAGCGATTTTCAGAGAGTACCTGCGTCTTCTCACACTCCCATGTTATCGCTTCAGGCAAACGAAACATGCCGATGCCTGGCTCTCTGTAGGTCGGTTTCGCAGAAGTCTTGCTTCTGCTACGACAGCCAAACATTGCGCTAATCGGCATGGCTGTCGCGCTAAGTAAACGTAAAGCATAGCAAAATGCACGCGCGCCAAATGCATGCAACACAACCACAACGTAGCCGAGTCCACTGGAAGGTGCCCAGCGATGGCGGCTGCGTACACCGGAAGTGAGAGTGGTGACGTGACGTGACGCCCATGAAAACTATGTACTGATAGCGCGGCGGCAACTTCACGAAAACCGCAACAGCGTAATGGGTTTCCATGCATAAACTGCTCCCTCACCTTTATTTACTAATTTACTACTTACTAATTTGCTATCGCAATTGATGCTTCGCCTTTCGGGCGAAAACGCGACATTATATTTAATTCAACCACAGCAGTGTTTTACACATACCTACAGTAGATGCATTTAAATGCCATGCTGAGATAACTGGTATTTCAATTGTCTGGTAGGATTTGCATGCTACATGTATGTCACGTTTGCATTTTCACATCTTTCTTACACAGTCACAAGGGTTCGCATCAGAAATGTTTTTTAGCAGTACGCGCCTGTAACCTGTGATAGGTAATGTAATATTTACCATCTGCTTGTACAGTTGCAGGTCTCCTTACCAGTGCTAGTAACACGATTCCCATGGTTGTTGAGCAGCACAGTACCTAATGTAGCCATAAATGTGGCCACTATTTTAACACATGCGCTGCCAGGCTGTTCTTGTCAGAATGCTGTTCTTGTCGCCGTTGTTATATAAAGTGCTAAGTATTATCACACGTGAGTTGTTCTTAAAAGTATGTGGCTGCTGTGTTATACTGGTGGTTCATAAGATGACAGTTGTCGTTGAACAGAAATTCTATTTTCTGGTGGAAGCATGTTGAATGCACAACAGGCAAGACTCACGACATCTTTTGTGCTATGAAGTTGCTGGGTGAATAGGAACAGTTGCGCATGAGCTTCAAAAAAACTTTTTATTCTCATTTGAGACATTCCTGTTATTTAATATTTGCGAACTGTCCATTTAAATTGCATTGGATTCAATGTAATGAGACATCATACTGTGCCTTTGTCAGCTGGAATCATGACCTGTGTACTTACCGCTGCTCATTAGAATGAGTGTCATTTATTTTTTATTAAAGATGACACTGAAGATATAGTATACATTTTGTTTGCACTGTGGACATGAATGTTTTTCAACAAAGCTACTGGCGCTTTGAATTATTATTTACAGTAAATGCACAATTATACAGCTATTTACAAATGAATCCTCTTTCAAGGAAGGTTAATGTGCTTGGCATACGAGGCAGTCTTTTTCAGCATTACTTGACCTTTCGAAAAGGAACTGTGTGGTGTGACAAAACTGCGGAGTCCCTAAAAGGGTGCATGTGGACCATACAGGCAGTGGACCGGAAAGTGTTGTGCGTTGATGCCGCCCAAACAGGAAGTAAGAAGACGAAGGCCAATATCGTCCCATGCATGGTGAAGGTGCGTGTGACAGTGCGACAGCATCAAGATGACAGTCGCAGCAACAGCCAATCAATCGGCAAGCTTTTGCTGCCCAGGAAAGTTGCTATGGGATTCTGCTGATGAGCCAAGGTGTTCCCTCCACAGCTATAAAATGAAACGCTCTGATGTAGTGGCACAGTTGAATATAAAGGCTGGCGACCTTAAGATCAAAGTTCAGGTGGCAGTGCATGCGTACTAACAAGGAGGAGAGGAGGGGGGCACTTGCCTTAACAGTTGAAAGTGGAGGGGCGAAGTGTGCCATTTACACCTCCCTCCCGCCCTTAACTTTTCAAAGCGGGCTATGCGGCCGCACGCTGGTACATCCAACAAAACAACAGCTGAGGGCACATTTATTTTAGGAATACATTCGCCACGTAGGTAATGCCAATACGTATCCCCTGCTTGGGCAGTGAGGATAGCCTTTCGTGGCTGACCGCGATGAGGTGTCGCAGACGACGAGTGAGATGCGCCATACAGGTTCACATCGCGAAGAAGACTGGCGCTAGGCAATTGATTCCCGCAATACAAATTCCAGTTTGCGGTTATCATATGTAGTTTTTTCGGTTCGCCTATTCATATTGTAACCAATGGGATGGGTTTATTTACAAAAATGATGGATGGTTAGCGTAGCGTAAAGGATCGGACGGTCATCCAAGCCCAACAGGCAGCGGCCAGCTCCTAGCGCACCCTTCTACTTTCTCTTCCTTCGGCGGCGCCGTGCAGCGCGACAATTTCTCCGGGGGCAGACGAAGTTCTCCGAGCGAGTTACATAGCCCGATGGTGATGCAGTTTGAGTAGGGCGACGTGCACGACTTGCGTGTTACGTGACCGCCAGTTGTATGAAGTCACTCTTGCGATGACATAGGTCACGCCACTCAGACGTTTCAGTATGACATAATAGCCGGTGTATCGTGGAAGTAATTTCGTGCACAGCTCCTTTTTACACGCAGGTGTCCATAGCCAAACAAAGTCCCTAGGAGCATATGTGACGAGCATATGTCGAGCGTCCTAACGAGCCTTGGCACGAACTTAAGAGGAGAGAGTCCTAAGGCAGGCCAGTCGACGTGCCTCTTCGGCACGACATAAAGTCTGGCCTATTGAGTAGTCATCATGTGGGGACCAGGGCAGGATGGTGTCGATGAAGCTTTAGGGGTTGCGAGCATAGAAAAGAAAGAAAGGCGCATAGACGGTGACTTCGTGCTTGGCAGTATTTTAAGCGTACGTAACAAATGGTAATATAGAATCCCAGTTTTTGTGATCCGTAGAGACATACATGGCAAACATGTTGATCAGTGTAGGATTCGTGCGCTCAGTGAGCCCGTTTGTTTGCGGGTGGTAAGGGGTCGAATGCCGGTAATCAGATCCTCAAAGACGTACTAGTTGTTCGACAACATCTGCAGTAAACTGCCGTCCACGATCACAAATCACAACGCGTGGAGCAGGAACGAGGAAACGTCAGCTGCTGTAGCCGAAGCAAGCACCGCGGTCTCAGTATACCGGGTCAAATAGTCCACACACATAATAATCCAGCGACACCCGGAAATAGACTTGGGGAAGGGAGCTAAGAAGTCGACACCAACTTTTTCAAATGGCACGGTCGGTGGTTTAACTGGCTGCAAGGCACCCGCAGGAGGCGTCTTTGAATGCTTATGGCGTTGGCAAATGGCACAGCTGGAAACGTACTGCTTCACCGTCTTCCAGAGCTTGGGCCAATAGAAACGCTGGCGCAGTCGGTGGAGTGTCCGTGCAAAGCCAGAGTGGCCTGACGTGATGTCATCGTGCATGGCGTGAAGGGCCATAGGCCTCAATGTCTGAGCAACCACAAGCAGAAGTGGAGCGCCTTCAGTAGAATAATTTTCTTATACAATAAGTCTTCAAAAATAATGAAAGGCGAGCCGCGTGCAGGTTACCGAGCGTTGTCTAGAATAGCTCGAATAGAAGGGTCATGGAGTTGCTCACGCTTGAAAGCGGTGGCATCAGGAAACTCTGCGGAGATGGCAAGGAGGTATTCATCTAAGTCATCGTCTCTATCTCACGTGCTTGCTGACGGAAGGCGAGATAAACAGTCAGCATCGGTGTGACAGCGACCACTCTCTCTTATAAGTGATAGAAAAGTCATATTCTTGGAGCCGTAATGACCACCGAGCTAATCGGCTATATGGATCACGCAGTCCAACCAACCAGAAATAGAATAATGGTCTGTCACTATTGTGAAGTGGCGGCCGTACAAGTATGGTCGAAACTTGTAGATGGAGCAGACTACCGCGAGGCATTCCAGTTCTGTTACGGTGTAATTCCGCTCAGCCTTGATAAGAGTACGGCTTGCGTAGGCGATGACTTGTTGGCGTCCAGCATGTCATCGTGTTGGCGTCCAGACCACTAGCATCGGTGTGAAGTTCAGTTGAGGCTTCTGGATCAAAGTTAAACAAAATTCGAGCTGAGGTGAGCAGAAATTTTAGTTGACAGAATACATACTCACACTCAGTAGTCCATGTAAACGGTGTGTCCTTGTGAAGGAGTGACGTGAGTGGATGAGCTAGATGTGCAAAATCCTTAATGAAACGGCGAAAGTACGAACATAGTCCCAGGAAGCTGCTGAGGTCTTTCACCGTCTTCGGCCGGTTGAAGCCACGAACGGCCGCAAGCTTCTTGGGGTCTGAGCGGATGCCTTGTTTGTCGACGAGGAAACCCAAAACAAGTGTTTGACGTTCGCCAGAGTGGCACTTTTTGGAGTTTAGAGTCAGTCCAGTTCGCCGCATGCAGTCAAGCACAACTTCAAGTCGTTGGTTGTGATTGTGAAATGTCCTGCCGTAAATGAAAACGTCTTCCAGGTAACACATACAGATTTCACATCGAAGTCTCCACAGGATTGTGTCCATGAATCGTTCGAATGTCGCCGGAGCATGACACAAACCGAAAGGCTTGACGTTAAACTCAGAGTCCGTCCGGCGTTACGAAGGCAGTATTCTCCTTGTGTGGTGGGTGCATCGGTATTTGCCAGTAGCCAGAGCGCAAATCGACAGAGGAGAAGCATGAGGCAGAATGCAAACAATCAATGGCGTCATCTATACGTGGCAGAGGATACACATCCTTTTTCTTTAGGCGTCTGTAGCCGAAGCAGAATCGCCACGAATCATCTTTCTTCTGGACCAATATGACTGGAGCGGCCCAGGGACTATTGGACTCCTGGATGACGCCTTTCTGTATAATCTCGTATAACTTGTTCGGCGATCTCTTTGCGCTCGGCAGGAGACACGCGGTACGGTTTCTGTCGTATTGGCGGTGCTGTTCCAGTAATGATGCGGTGGTGTACGCGGGAGTGCGGTGGTGACTGTAGACGCTCTGGAGAAAAGTCAAACACTGACTCATAGCGGGCAAGGAGCTCTTGGAGCGCGTGTTGGTGGGAAGAAGGGAGGGATTTGTTAATCATGCTCCTAAATTTTGAAGAGTGGTCACTGAGTGGCGAGCTTGCGTCCATAGAAGTACTAACCGCGCGAATAATCGCAACACTATCTTCTTCAAAGCGTGCTACCTTCAGTCGGGCAGGCAAAACAACCGACTCAGAGGACACATTCACCCTCCAAACGTGAGAACAACCTTCTATGACTTCGATCAGTGACCGAGGGACAAGTACATTCTTTTTTAGACTTTTGACGTATTCGGCTTCAATTAATCCACATCAGGAACCAGCACGGACATGCTACGAGGTCCCAGGGATGAACATTACCGTCTGTGGACACGGAAAATATTTCTTGATGGTCGGATAGAACTTCGTCTAGCGCGGGTGGTCTGGTATCGCTGCTGAGTGAAATTTCACCAGCCCTGCAGTCTAATGCTTCTCCACACTCCCGTAAAAAGTCAATACCATAAATTAGGTCATGCGTGGCGCGTACTTGTACAATCAATTGTGTTCGAAATCCCTTTCCGCCAACGGTTATCACAACGGAACGTACTCCCACAGGACGTAATACTACACCGCCAACTCTGCGAAACGTGGTATTTCCATCCCAAGCAAACATCATATTCGGTCCTAGGCGATTCTTGAGCGCAAGACACATCACAGAAGCACCAGTATCTACTGAAGCCACCGTATTAACACCATCGACACAAACACACACTTTGTTTTTTTACCATGACGACAGACGGAGGCATTTGAAAAAGGGACCGTCCAGCGACCTCACCTCCATCGGTCGCACCAGCTATAGTTTCCCAGCTGGGGCCGCGTAGGCGAGTGACGACGTGGAGATGGCGATCGACGTGTCCGAGTCGGCGGTGGAGTCAGGCTCCGGTCGGACACGGGGGAGTCATTCCTTGCATATACGCGTAGTCTCAAGGTGGCAGGCGGAAAGGGACAAATGGTGGCCAGGATGTACTTTCTTGCATGAGAGGCGGATATGCGCGATCTCGTGGAGCACGCTGTGGGCGACGGCAGCAACACCTCGCGATGTGTCCCTGAGCCCCGCAGCTCTAGCACACAGGTGGGCTGTGATTTTCATTGATGCTGGCTAAAAACCTCCAAGGCATATTGTGGACGGGAGACGACGGGAAACTCGTTGCTTGTGGCTGTATCATGGAGCTCTGGGAATGGGTGTTGTCGGAAACGGGGCGCTCACCGCAGACAGGTCGCGGCCAGGCCGCCGGTGCCTCCACGTAGCGCTCATCAACGGAGCATTGGTGGCACACGCGTTTGGCATCTGGGCCTTGAAAATGAGCCAGTTAATCTCTAATAACTCGCCGTATTGGAACAGCCAGGTCGTTAGAGGCAGATACGACCACACTTGCTATGTTGGTTCCGTTGTCCAGCCGACCAAACTTCGGAAGAATGCGGCGTGTTTTCAGCGCCTCGAACGTAGGACAGTGACACCTTAAGTCAGATGGGGTAGTGAGGTCTTCCTTAGAGATAAAAAAAATGTTACACATCTTCGGCAATTCCCTTGAGTAGGTGTCCGACCTTGTCCTCGTCCGACATATTTGCG
Organism: Dermacentor silvarum; assembly: GCF_013339745.2. Classification (NCBI taxonomy): domain Eukaryota; kingdom Metazoa; phylum Arthropoda; class Arachnida; order Ixodida; family Ixodidae; genus Dermacentor; species Dermacentor silvarum. The sequence goes on from NC_051159.1 coordinate 13,123,986, forward strand.
TTCACAATTCCGCAAAGCTTCAGGATTTCTTTAATATAGGTGGTACACGTCTCTCCCGGTAACTGCGCTCGTAGTGAAGTGCCTGCTGACACTTTTTTCTTTTTCGAAAGCGAATCGCCAAAGCATTCTTCATCTCTTTGACGAAGCTGTCCCAAGTTATGAGCGAGCCCTCATTATTGTTGATTCACATAAGGGCAGTTCCGGCAAGGAAAAAGACAACGTTAGAGAGCTCCGCAGACGCGCTCCATTCATTGTGGCGGCTCACCCTCTCGTATATTGTCTCAACCAGTCCTCGACATCCTCATTCGCTTTGCCCGAGAATGTGCATGCTTCTCGATGAGGTGTCCAGTAACCGGCTTCTCTCGGGCGAATGCATTCTGCCGCGATTTCCTCGCGAACATCGCCTGCGTCGGAATTGCTCATGTCGGCGCCTCCCGGTGGTAGCCCGGCCAACCGTTGGCTGCGTCGAAGGGGTAGTAGAGTTCGATCGTCCATTGTTATGTACCCAGCACCTCCAACAAATTGTAAGGGATGGGATGCGTTTATTTCATAGAATGATGGATGGTTAGCATAGCGCAAGGGACAGAACGGTCATCCCAGCGGCCAGCTACTCGCAACAGTAGCGCACCCAAGATCTCCACCAGGGGGGGGGGGGGGGGGGGGGGCTAAATTTGCGTGTGTGTTGGGGGGGGGGGAGCAAGAACTGTGCATAATATGCAATTTCCTTGCTTTAGCAAGAGGAATCCAACCGCAAGTAAAATGCCCAATAATCATAATAATAATGACACCAAGGATGATGACGATGTTTATTTCTTCAGCGTTTTACGCAAAGTAATTTAAAAGTGAATGAATAAATACAACACATTGATAGAGTGTTTGTGTTTATCAGGAACATTCCACCTAAAGCCACCTCCTGAATTGTACTGACAATGTGAACAGCGCTGAAGGTACACGCTAGACGCGTGGGGGGGGGGGGGGGGGGGTAACTCGGTTTCAGGGGAGGGGGTACAACACCCGAACCCCCCCCCCCCCCCCCCGCTGGTGCGCCACTGCCTCGCACAGTCTTCTACTTTCTCTTCCTTCGGCTGCGCCGTGCAGCGTGCCCATATTTGGAAAAAAAACAAGTCAGCTTGCTATATTTAAACCTAAGGACGTGAGCTGGGGTCCGGGTAAAGTATTAAAATCAGTCGAACCCAGCAATTGTCTTCTACATGAAGGCATACTCGCCACCATCATCCTACTTCGCTGACACCCTATTTTGCACGAACAGATTTATTCAAGTTCTCATTTTTTCCTCGCACTGTAACCGATTGCAATGATTCTTTATTGCCTTTCGCCTCAATTTGATGTTTTTGGAACATTATAAATTCTGTTGTATTTGCTTTGTTTACCTTTTTACCCACCCTGCTTGGACCTGTGCAAGGTCTGCAGTATTGAATAAATAAATAAATAAATAAAATTGCATGCCTTATGGAATAAAACCATGAGATTGTCAAATAATATTGAATCTCAGTACAGAGATTATCGCCATAGCATAGCAGTCTCGCTCTTACGAGGGGGACCTTCTTACAAGGGGAGGAGGGGGACAATTGGTCCAAGTGTCAAAAGTGGAGGGGCGAAGTATTCTGTTGAAAAAATGTCACAGTTTCGCCCTAAGGGCGAAGCAATGAATGCGATAGCAACACAGCAATGTCATACGAAGTAAGGTGAGCGGCTTTGGTAGCAATATGAATTGTAGTAAACATGAGCTGATTAAGTAAGCAGGTGTGCTGTGGCGTAAGTAGACCGACATGAAGAGAGACTCGATGACCACGAGGAGGCGCGTGTGAAACGGTGGTGTTGATGAGAAGCGCTTCCCGTGGGCAGCGCGTGCGAAGGGACAGACCTGTAGCGCTGCACTGCCGACCCGGGCAGCATTGCATGTGTAGCGTGCGTTGGAAAATGTGGCCCGACTATTACTAACTGATTGAACAAGCGTGATGTGAACGCGCACAAACAAACATGAATAGATCACACTGAATGACTGCAGACAACGACTGTCAAAACGCTGGCAGCAAGCGCATATATACGCCGCAGCAGCGGGCGAAGGTACGTGCGGTCTATCGCTTCAACGGAAACTGAGCGGCGAATGCACGGCGCAGAAAGGTCAGAGCCGTATGGAGATAAGAGACGGTGCGGACGAGCGACGAGCGCGGTTGTTGGCAGCGTAGAAGTGCCCCCCCCCCCCCCCCCCGCGCTCCCTCCGGCGCTGGCTTCCCGCTTCCTTGCTTGCGCGTGGGTGATTGAGTGCGTTCGCTCTCCGTGATAGCGCGCATCCCCGCACGCTTCCGCTCGGGCATACGGCGCGCGGCGAAGATTTTATCTATAGGGAACCTCACGGCGACGGCGACGGCGACGGCAGAAATCCGGTAGAAGTATCCATATAATTGCTATCGCAATAAAACAAACCAAACAGATTACAGGGCTGATTGTCAAACTTCAGTGTGTAATCATGAGTTATCCTAGATATGTTGGCGAAAACAACTTTGTCGAATGCGCAGAGTCATTGCAATAAAACAACAACACTGACTTGAATGTGTTTTATCCGCATGTGTCACTTCTGAGGTTGTCTGTCCATTTCATTTTCAGGTTGTTACTGGGTCATTTCTCGCGAAACGTCCCAGCCCAAAAAGCCACCATCGTTGATTTTCATGAAAAAATTGGGCTAGATGGCTATTGTGTGAATAAGGTTTTAACAAAGTATTTTGCTCGAAAAAAATTTTTGATCACGTGAGCGCTTCTTGAAGTTTCTGAGAAGAAGCAATAGTTGGTTGGAGGTAATTTTTTTTATTCAAGTCTGAAACTAGGTGTAATTACAAATTTTATTTTAGGGCATTCTAAAGGCATCCTTTTTTTCATATAATGTGATAACTGAATGCATTTATAAATTTATCGCATTTATTTGGCTCAGTAAAAAAGCAAGAAATGTTACGTTTTCAGAATTTTTTTACACAAACTGCGCAAATTTTTCAAATATAACATTTTTTTTTCCTTTTTGCATGTTGCCATAGTGTATGCCAAAAATAATTTGAGGCACATATTTAAAAAAAAACACCTCCAAAGTTGGCAAGAAAATGGATTTTTTGCGAGATTCAGTTCACATTCAAGCCTTAAGGCCCGCCAGATAAAAATATGTCAGATAGCTCAATATGCGTACCGACCTGTTAGCTTTTGATTTAAAAATTTTTCTTCAAGTAAATTTTGTTTGAAGCGAGAAAAAAAATTTTTGAAGTCAGCAATCAACATCACCACTAGGCACTCTGTACGTGCCGCCGCTCGCCTCGTCGTGCGCTCGTTATCGGCTGCGCGTCGCCGTCTGCCGATCAGCAGACGGCGGCTAGTGTACGGGGTGATCATTTTTATGATTTATGGAATTTTAAAAAATCGCCTGTAGGAGATATCATAATTCTAGTCCTTGAGCTGGATTGTTCTGAGGAGGAGAATTCTTGTACCAGATATCGAAACGCATATTGAATTAATTAACAAACAACTGCTAATTAACTTCCTATTTAATTATTTATTGCGCATATTACAATTTACGAATTGCAGCCGCCGAGTTTGAAAGACGCATCCACTTGAAGTTAATTTCTACGATGACACCAATTTTGAGATGTTATTTCCTAAATCAATACTTCTTTTTGGGCGAGTTGGTACATCTGTAAAGTGTGGGACGAAATAGGTAGGTGTTTCGGTTACTTTTGTGCTTCAATGCACAGATTAGCATTTAGTTAAATAAATCGCCGTTTCGCCCGAAAGTCGAAGCGTCGATTGTCATAGCAAATTAGTGGACAGCTATATGAAGCTAGGAAATTTGCAGGCGAAAGTTGGAATCAGCTAGCGCAAGACAGGAGTAATTGGAGATCGCAGGGAGAGGCTTTCATCCTGCAGTGGAGATAAATATAGGCTGCTGTTGATGATGATAATGATGGTAGGCCGTAAGAATACTAGTTTAACAGCCGTATAAACTTGTAAACATGCACATACTAAGTAAATTAACAAGCATGGTGACACGCGTGCACAAGCAAACATGAACACTTCTCACTCGATGACCGCAGATACTCGCTGTCAATACGTTGCGGTGAGGCAGCCCGGCAGCAGCAGCGAGCGAGTAGGTGGATAGCAAAATATCGGTTGTCGCAAGGGATTGTGGGATACGGCGTATTCTGCTACAACTTCCGGTTCGAGACTATGACGCCGTCTATGCCACCGTCACTTCCTGCCCATGCTTCACGCGCTTTGTCTTTTATATACTGCGGAACTTTGGTGAAAAACCACCATGCAAGCACCGCTGGGCAGTTCCAAAACGTAGGTGTGAGCTATCGCTCCTTCGTACGTATGTTGGCGCCCTTAGACTCACGTATTTTTAGGTGGCAGGCATTTCATGCGCTAACGCGTTTGTGTCACGTCAAATAGTCATATAACGTTTATCAAGCGAAAACGTTTGTCGAGCGCAAATAAACGTTCGTTAACTTAAGAAGTAGGTTTTAATAAGTGGTAAGTCAACCTAATAAGTGGCTGTTTGTAACGCGTCCCATAAGAAACGGTGCAGTCGATCGCTTCGTCCGCTGTTTTGTCGGCAGCGGTGCCCAGCGCGCGCCATGTCGTCGGCTGCTGTGCCTTCACCGTCTTCCGTTTTTTCTCAACAGACGCATGTCATGTATAACTGCAGAGAGAAAGCACTGATGTAAGTATCTGAAAAGTGACAGTGACAAGAACTTTTATTGGTCCTGAAAAAGGGCACGAAGTATTTTGACGTTACCTCTCTTCCGTCTTTCGTGCAACCTCAGTTGCCTTTTCGTTGTACCGGAATGAAGATGGCACATAATCAATGTGCTGAGGATCCTTGCTGGGTGCACCTGTGTGTATTTAACTGATTGTTAAAAAGGCCGTATTTGTACTAGAACGTTAGTAGACGAAGTTATTCGCCAAAACACTTGCCTGTGACGAAATGATCTTCCCATATTCTGGCTCCTACGTTCGGTACCCACAGCTCGCCGTTCACGGTCGCTCGTTTGACGGCAACTGCCCATTTACGTTTGTGCGCTTCATTCCATGGAAAACGAAACATTTTTTTTTCCTTTCACGGAAGAGTTCGCGCAACCTAGTGCCGAGCAGCCAACCATAATCACGTTGCTGAAGCTTGTTTTCTTCGCGAACAGCCCGAAATCGCACTGTAGAAACTGCTGACAAGGCTGAACGAAGCAACAGAAGCGCTAGCCCTCGAACCGGAAGTCGCTAGCTGACGAGATCGTCATTTTGCTATCCACCTATTGACCTTAGTGCCACCAGGAGTAGAAGGCTCCTGCCTTCTACGTGGGGAGTCGGTAGGGGGGGGGGGGGGGACGTTTTATTGCGGGCGGCTTGTATCTTGAAAGAGGTCTGCGTCGTGAACCGAGTCCGCCCTGCGCTGTGTTCTCGCAGCTTAGTTCGCGTTGATGAGAGTGCCAGCGCGAAGATCAGTTCGCTCGCTGCTGCTGCCGCACTGCCTCACCGCAACGTTTCGACAGTGAGTTTCCGCGGTCATCGAGTGAGAAGTGTTAATCATGTCAGCTTGTGCACGCGTGACTCTATGCTTGTTAATTTACTTAGTATGCCTATGTTCACAAGTTTATACGGCCGATAAAACTACTACACTTTTGTCCTATCATCATCATCATCATTACCATCAGCCTATATTTATGTCCACTGCAGGATGAAGGCTTCTCCCTGCGATCTCCAATTACTCCTGTCTTGCGCTAGCTGATTCCAACTTGCGCCTGCACATTTCCTAACTTCATATAGCTGTCCACGAATTTGCCATGGCAATCGCTGCTTCAAATTTCGGCCGTAACTTCGGTTTATTTAACAAAAAGCGCATCTATGCATTGAAGCACAAAAGTAACCGGAACGCTCACGTATTTTGTCCCACACTTTAGGAAATAACATCTCAAAATTGGTGTAATCGTAGAATTTAATTTCAAGTGGATGCGTCTTTCAAACTCAGTGGCTGCAATTCGTAAATTGCAATATGCGCAATAAAGTAATTCATTAGGAAGTTAATTAGCACTTGTTTGTTAATTGGTTCAATACGCATTTCGATTTCTCGTGCAAAAATTGTCCGCCTGAGAACAATCCAGCTCAAGGACTAGAATTATGATATCTCCTACAGGCGATTTTCTAAAATTCCATAAATCTTAAAAATGATCACCCCGTACACTAGCCGCCGTCTGCTGATCGGCAGACGGCGACGCGCAGCCGATAACGAGCGCACGACGAGGCGAGCGGCGGCACGTACAGAGTGCCTAGTGGTGATGTTGATTGCTGACTTCAAACATTTTTTTTTCTCGCTTCAAACAAAATTTACTTGAAGAAAAATTTTTAAATCAAAAGCTAACAGGTCGGTACGCATATTGAGCTAAAATTTTTTTTTCTCGCTTCAAACAAAATTTACTTGAAGAAAAATTTTTAAATCAAAAGCTAACAGGTCGGTACGCATATTGAGCTATCTGACATATTTTTATCTGGCGGGCCTTAAGGCTTGAATGTGAACTGAATCTCGCAAAAAAATTCATTTTTTTGCCAACTTTGGAGGTGTTTTTTAAAAAAAATATGTGCCTCAAGATTCTCAATTTATTTTTAGCATACACTATGGCAACATGCAAAAAGGAAGAAAAAATGTTATATTTGAAAAATTTGCGCAGTTTGTGTAAAAAAAATTCTGAAAACGTAACATTTCTTGCTTTATTACTGAGTCAAATAAATGCGATAAATTCTAAAATGCATTCAGTTATCACATTATATGAAAAAAGGATGCCTCTAGAAGGCCCTAAAATAAAAGTTGTAATTACACCTAGTTTCAGACTTGAATAAAAAAAATTACCTCCAACCAACTATTGCTTCTTCTCAGAAACTTCAAAGAGCGCTCACGTGATCAAAAAATCTTTTTCGACCAAAATACTTTGGTAAAACCTTATTCACACAATAGCCATCTAGCCCAATTTTTTTGATGAGTATCAATGATGGTCGCTTTTTGGGCTGGGACGTTTCGCGTGGAATGACCCTCCGACATAACAGTAACACTATCACATCTTCCCTTGCAGGAGCAAGAACAGCAGAGATTTCATAGAATGAGTAAATTGAAGTCATCTTTTTTTTTTGGTAATGCATACCGCAAGTTAGAAATGTGTAAGCTACATTATGTGCTCTGAAAATATTTACCATGTACTAGCATTCAGCCAATGTTTATGCGTTATGCAAGATATTTGGTAGCTTTGCACTGCTTCCTCGGTGAGCTATATTCGAAGCAAAGGTGTTTATATTTCGCTTAAGTGGGAAGCATGTTCTGTGGGAGGAGTGATAAATGTTTAATCTATGTGGGTTCATTACAACCTTTTAGCGAGTTACTTATTGAAGCGTTCCGGTGTCATGCCACCGTTATTTTAAAATGTTTCCCAGACTCCTAGGACTGCTGCACAAGTATGAACTTAAGTACCTTGCGAAAATTTCTTTTTCCTGCTTTAAATGGAAGCGTTTTGAAGTACTACTGAATCCTCGCGTTTCCTATTTCCTTGCATCATACGAGGCCGGTATTTCGTTTTTTCGGTGCCTTTGGTGAACTTTAAGCAAGGCAGCTCATTCATATTTGGGAAAACTTAGGGCCATGGTATAGGTTATATTGTAGGTAAAGGACCGAATACGTGGGTTAAATGCAATTTTTGCAATAGATTACGGAAGCAAATGGTACGGAGCGTTATTAGCGTGTTTCGCGAGTGGTGTAAAAGTTATACCGCTGCCTTGGCATAATTCCTATGACAACAGAGCTGAAATTTTTTGTGTATAGTGGGAATGCTACGCCAAGTTTGTGTGCGATGCTAAATGCGTGTTAATCAAATACAGCTGTCGCTAAAAAATCTTAAGCAAGTGTTCGAAGGTCTCGCGTTGCCTTTACAGGCTACATTTCCGGATTCCCGAGTGAACTCGGCGTTCCAGAAACCTTACAGTTCGAAGAAATGGGCGCATCTTAAGTGCAATGTGTCAAAAAGTTTTAAAGTTACAATAACTAGAAGCGTTACAAATAATGATTAAGTTGTTGTTTTTTGTGTTTTTATGAGTGATATATTGGGTTCGCCTAGTGTCCTCAATGAACTAATCAAGGCTACATCTATATATTGGTACACCAAGTACCAGGTAATGCGTAATATATGTACGAAAGCTCAAATTGGGTGGGTAATTGCGGTTTCGACGATATATGTATGCAAGTTCTCTAGGGCGTTGTGACTGTCTGACGAGAGAAGCTAAATTTAAAGTCCTTGTGTATTTGCTGGTACCCCCTTTTCAAGTTTACCATGCACCTATTGGCCCAAGAGCTTTCGCTGATGCATAACTGTATAAGCTTTCCCTTGGAATGCTAACGCATTCCCTTGGAAGAGTTACAAAGCTCACCGACATCAAACTTAGCGAAGATGGGTGGAATGCTACGAACACGAAGTAAAATGTGTTTTGGTGAATTACTGGCTTTGTAAAAATTCTTACTAAGTGCTCGAAAGCGTTACCTGCGAGCACGATTTCAAACAGAACAGTCATATACGGGCAACGTGTTATAGGATGTGATATAATAACAAGAAATAAACTCTTTGTGGAACTTCCCAAAACAAACAGCTTCGTTACAAATTTGGTTGTAAACCTGCAAGGTCGCGCACTTCTGCGGTAATTTTTTTCTTGTGAATATTACTAGTCATTTATGTTGATTGTACCTTGTTGTGTATAGCCTTTGACAATACTATTGCCCTAACTAGCGATAAATTTGTGCTGTAGACGTAAATACATAGTAACATTCATTGCTTAATTGTTGATATTGTTATCAGCAAACGTGTTTTTAGCAAAATGCGCCTCACTGCTGCTACTTTGCGGGGTCAGGGACCTGTATCAGGCGCTCATTGCCTTTTGTCTCTGTATCATCATGAAGTTTTATATGATTTCAAAGAAGAATTTCAAATAACTTTGTGACCCCATTGTCCACCAGGTCAAGTTTTGCTAATTTTTAATAGCACTAACATGTCCATTCCCAGGCTTTCTTTTATTGCAAGAGTTGTTCGCAGTTTTACAAAGTTGTTCGCAGTTTTACCCACACATTTGTATATATATATATATATACAGGAAAGAGACGACATACGTTTTGGAATTAGGACATTTACGGAACGTTTTCTGCTGGTGGACCAGCCTACGTCAGAGTACAGTTATAGACTGACGAAGGCTGGTCCACCAGCCGACAACGTTAAATATGTTGTATGTCCACAAAGTCCGTCGTCTCTTTCCTGCATCTGTTACGTCGGGTCCAGCGTGTTCAACTTTCAAGCAACATTGTATATATATATATATATATATATATATATAGGAGAGAGAGAGAGCGGGGTAGGTAGTTCGTGGTTGCCCCTTCCTCCCCCCCCCCCCTTATCGAGGAATAGCTGGTTCCGCACGGGTTGGCACTCATCGCTTGTTCTGTGGTATTTATTTCTCTGTGTGTCTGTGTTCAGTCACGCTGTTTGAGCATAGTTCCACAGTGGAATGATGCACTCATCAACAGTCTACGTGAATATACTGGTTGTGCTTTAGCAAGTGCGGTAAAAAACCAGCAGCTTATTCATTACTCATACTTCACTTAAAGCGCAATAAACGCAAATGTGCTCGTCCTGTCTGGTTTTCCTTTTTGTGTCCTAGTGTTTCGCTTTTTAGGTCAAGTATGAATTCTTACGAACTCGCCGGAATTTCAGTTTTATTCATTACTTGCCGAAGCCCCTACACGTTGGTTTCTTCTCTCTATTGGGCGTATGTGCCTGATGCTGCAGGCACATGCTTCGCGCTGCGGGTGGAGCTGCTGCCGGCGCAGCCACCTTGGCATCCTCCTCCGGTTGTACTGGGGCTGTTGTCGGTCTGTGACGAATAAACTAACAACACCGTCGCGGGCAGCAGATACACAAGGAAACGTTACACGTGATGCCCTCCGTCAGGGGAATCTCTGTTCGAGGGAGTGATAGTCGTCGTCATCGTCACTGCTGCTGTTGCTGCTGTCATCACCGACATCATCAAGCAAGCTGTCATCTTCATCCATATAGACTGTGCAGCACTGAACACGCTGCAACTATGTTCGCTGTACCGCCTAGTTCTTAGTGGATATCACGGTACCGCCAAAGGCTGGGGAAGCAGCTTTTAAGAAGCCTGATGCACCACTCCACTACGGGTCACATGGCAGCGTGTGCAGTGTTGTACCTGTCTTCTGCATTATGCGTAGGAGGATGACCTCGGATCGGGGTCAGGAGCCAGGGTTCCAGAGGGTGACTGCTGTCATATGCACGACCACAGAAATGGTATTACGTGCTGTACGTACTCTTTACAAGTCATATCCATCTGCACGAGGTTAAGCGAAGCATGGGCTATGTAACATATACTTACGACAGAGAGGCTGTAATATGACAATATGCAGACTCAGCACCTAACGCTGCTGTGATCACCACAGATACTAGCTTGTATCTAGTAAAATCCAAACTTGTAACATCCGGCAAGGAGGTTGTTCAAGTGAGTTGGCGCTGCATTTTAAAGACAATAGTCTATCTTGGGCTACCTAAATGCTCTGTCTGTCTGTCTGTCTGTCTGTCTGTCTGTCTGTCTGTCTGTCTGTCTGTCTGTCTGTCTGTCTGTCTGTCTGTCTGTCTGTCTGTCTGTCTGTCTGTCTGTCTGTCTGTCTGTCTGTCTGTCTGTCTGTCTGTCTGTCTGTCTGTCTGTCTGTCTGTCTGTCTGTCTGTCTGTCTGTCTGTCTGTCTGTCTGTCTGTCTGTCTGTCTGTCTGTCTGTCTGTCTGTCTGTCTGTCTGTCTGTCTGTCTGTCTGTCTGTCTGTCTGTCTGTCTGTCTGTCTGTCTGTCTGTCTGTCTGTCTGTCTGTCTGTCTGTCTGTCTGTCTGTCTGTCTGTCTGTCTGTCTGTCTGTCTGTCTGTCCTGTCTGTCTGTCTGTCTGTCTGTCTGTCTGTCTGTCTGTCTGTCTGTCTGTCTGTCTGTCTGTCTGTCTGTCTGTCTGTCTGTCTGTCTGTCTGTCTGTCTGTCTGTCTGTCTGTCTGTCTGTCTGTCTGTCTGTCTGTCTGTCTGTCTGTCTGTCTGTCTGTCTGTCTGTCTGTCTGTCTGTCTGTCTGTCTGTCTGTCTGTCTGTCTGTCTGTCTGTCTGTCTGTCTGTCTGTCTGTCTGTCTGTCTGTCTGTCTGTCTGTCTGTCTGTCTGTCTGTCTGTCTGTCTGTCTGTCTGTCTGTCTGTCTGTCTGTCTGTCTGTCTGTCTGTCTGTCTGTCTGTCTGTCTGTCTGTCTGTCTGTCTGTCTGTCTGTCTGTCTGTCTGTCTGTCTGTCTGTCTGTCTGTCTGTCTGTCTGTCTGTCTGTCTGTCTGTCTGTCTGTCTGTCTGTCTGTCTGTCTGTCTGTCTGTCACTCGATTCAACGTCTTGGCCGAAACCAAGCATAAGGAGAGGAGGTGCAGAGAGAGAAAGAGAGGCAGAGTGTGAGAGTAATAAATAAATAAATAAAATAAACTTTCTTGGCGAGGCGGGATTCGAGCCCGGGCACCTACGGTCCGAAGATTAGCGTCATAACCACGAGGCTATACATCCACTTTTTTTCTTTATTACATGGAAAACAAAACTGAAGATATATTACAGCGCCGACATAGCTACAGACTTAAAACTCGGGCAAACATACACATGCGTCCAACAAGTGCACCTAGTCAGGCGGAGGTTCCTTCGCAGCGTACACACTTACATAAGCACCATTTTCTCGAAAGAATAATATTGTAGATCGCGGGCTTTCGGCGTGACGATCACATAGTCTAGATCTCCATAGGCTGTATAAACCCAGTACTCTGAACATGTCATAGGGATTACCACCACTAATTTTAAATGGTTGGAACCTAATTGAGTATGGAGTGATGTCGATGTCCTCTTTAAGCGTCCGTTGGAGAATGTCCCAGAAAAATATAGCATCCATACAGTCTACAAAACAGTGATCTAGAGTTCCAGCACCTTGACAGAGTCGACAGTTCATTGACCATAGCACAAAGCAGACCCTCGAGTTCAACCATGTTTTAACAGGAAGTGCTTCCGAACGCAATTTAGAGAAAAATCCTTTAAATCCAGGAGGTGTCCACATTTTATGCCCACGCTTATAGAACATGCATTTATGGGAACCATATGATTGCGTTGTGCCAACGATCTGAACAGAACTTGCTATGGGCAAGAGAAAGATGAAATGAGAGCGAGAGAGAGAGAGAAACATTTAAAGAAAGAGAGAGGGAAAGAAAGAGAAACACAGACAGAAAGAGAGACACAGAAAGAAGTGAAAAATGAAACGCTGCAAATGAAAAAAAAAATCACCGCATTATAAATGGTGTAGAGGAGACGCTACGCGTTAAAAACAAGCCCACTGAAGCCGCGGCTCTGTAGCCGGCTTTAAGCCAACAGTAATAAAATGTCCCAACAGATAGCGCGAGAGCAGGACGAACGCGGGAAATTTGAATTGAATTCAGCAAAACCTCCATTGCATCCATCATGGAAGGAGTGAGAGGGGAGAAGAGCGTGAGGGATAGGAGGGGGAAGAAGAGAGGGCGTGTTACGTATCATGGGCGGCTGAAGGCTACCGTCTTTCGACGTCGTTTGCAGCGAAGCAAGCAGAAATGCGGACAATTATTTGAATGAATGTATGCGTGAAAAAGAATCTGACATGACACTAGCGCTGTATTTCACACTGCACAGGCATGCCAAAAATTCGTTAACAGCATATGTGCCTTGTCAATTTCTGTCTCGCACTGATATTCATAGAAAAAGTTATGGCTGAACAAATCTCACGATGAATTTGGACGTTGATGCGAATAGCAATCGAGAAATCAAGCGACAGACCACATTCCGGAAGTCCCTTTTATTTAACATGTGCAGTGGTTATTCTGAGACTTTCGTTGCATCGGCTGTATGCTACATACTCCGATATCCTGCCACTTTGCTATGACACTCGCTTGCCAAGTCCCGAAGGGGGTGTCTGCATGTGTTAGCAGGTGTTTGGTGTGTTTAACACTCCGAACCCAAGGATATGGGCGTCGGACCCTCCCACGTGTAGACGTGCGCGGCTGAGCCGTGTCCAGGGAAAAGGGGATCCATGTAGCTGAGGCAAAGCAGGGTGTTTGGACGTTTATGGCCCCTCAGCGGAGGCAACACACTTATTTAGCCCCAGCTTCACGTAGACCGCGACCCCGGACTGACTCATTCCGAGGAAACCGGCAGTCGCCTTTTCCTGTCGCACCTGTCCTCTTTTCTATCTGTCCTACTTTCACATCATTCCTGTCTTCTGTTCGCTTCTCCTCAATTCAAAATTTCCAGGCGGCAAGAATCAACGTTTTCTGTCTTAACCAGTGGAGTTGTAGAAGAGTTGTAGAACTGGCACACACAGAACACACTCATGTCGCGCCCGCTTGTTGGTTCTGTGGTAGGTGGCTCCCACCTCTGCTGAACAGAGGCATATACCTATAGCAGAATAATGTCCTCGACTTTCTTATCGTCCTTAGAAAAGAGGTTGCACCTATGACGTTTGCCAGTTTTTAAAAGAAACATTTCCAGATACCATGTAGTGCTACAGTGACAAGACAGAAAAGACAGCCACAATTATTTCACCTTTTCTCGTAGCAAAATCTTACGGACTCTCTAGGACCATGGTAGAAAGCCACTAAGGCCGGTGGTAACCTTCTGTTGGAACTACGCAACAAGAAGCAGTACGAAATGCTTCCCAACCTAACGTCACATGAGCACGTGCCGGTGACCGTATTCCAAACGCCGCACAATGAACACTGGTCGAGGTGCCATCTCAGAAGACGACTTTATTGAACGGACTGAGGGAAGGAGTGAGAGACGAGAACGTGAATGATGGCCAACGACTAAAGTTGACGTGTGCAAACAAAGAAATTCCAACCAAACTTTTCATACCAACATTCGATTCCAGTGTTCTGCCCGAGACCACCAAGACATTAAGATACGCGTCAGGCCATACATCCCGAACCCTCGAAGATGCTTCAAACATCAACAATACGGCCATGGTTAACAAAGCTGCCAAGGACGCCAAAACTGTGCGAGGGGTGGTGACCATGATCACCCCTCAGACAGCTGCTATGACACAGTACATTGCGTGAACTGTTACCGCGACCCAGCAGGTTATTCCCGATCTTGTCCACATGGAAAAAAGAAACAGGGATCATAACTGTAAAATAAAAAAAGAAAGTAACTGTTTCAAGCAAGCGTGGAGACACTTCTGATTCCCCCATATCGCAGGGTATGCTGATGGGGTGCGTAAGGGGACAGCGTCGTAGCAGACTGCGGTTACAGGCTGGCCCACAAAAGATGTGGCCGCGGTTGGGAAACCAGCCCACTTGGCAGGTGCATCATCGCTGCTTCGCCATCCAAGAAAGGTCCATCAAGCTCTGGCTGGTAGCCTCAGAGATCTCGTGTCTCGAGGCGAGGCCTTCAAGGAGAACGCACCGCTCGTAGGAGCGGGTGTCAGTGGCCCGCAAGGGGCGATGGGCGTAACTCCCAGTCAGACGGCCCCACCAGCGCCCAAGGAGCGTCGAGAATCTCTCGACCACTCCAAAAAAGAGAAACCCCGCATCACAGGTCCCCAAAGGGCTCTGTAAATGACGTTAGCTTCCATATATTAGACACACAGCACAGACATTTTCTGCTATACGGACACACATATATTGCAGGGCAATGTTACGGGACTTCTACGCAATCTAGATGATGTTAAATAATTTCTTCATACACTAAGTCAAAAGGCGGTCTGTGTTTAGTAAATGTACGTATATATATTTTTTATTTTTTTTACATTCACAGACTGTCACGTTTGAAATAGTCCCCCTTGTGCAGCAATACAGACCACCCTGTCTTCCTGTCACTCTGGGGATGAATCCTGGGCGTTTTTATTTCCCTTCGAGGGGAGCGCATTCTGCGATTCCCGCGTGATTTCAGCAATCGTGGCAAAACTGCGCCCTCTGAGCTGTATTTTTCATTTTGGGAGGAGAGCGAAATCAACGTGAACCAAATCTGTTGAGCATCATGTTTGCGCCACACAAACCATATAGTTTCACATGACAAACTCGTTTGTGCGGAGAGCACAGCGACAAAGTGCGTAGTCGTCGCGGGACATCCAGATAAACGTGCACGACAAATTTGGGCCATTTTGCCCAACGAACTTCCTAAGACCCACTGAAACGTGTGTAAAATTTGTTGTGGATAGCCTGATCATGCAGGACAAGTTCCTCATGCCTAGCGCTCTG
The DNA here is from genome assembly GCF_013339745.2 of Dermacentor silvarum. Taxonomy (NCBI): domain Eukaryota; kingdom Metazoa; phylum Arthropoda; class Arachnida; order Ixodida; family Ixodidae; genus Dermacentor; species Dermacentor silvarum. The sequence goes on from NC_051159.1 coordinate 13,139,343, forward strand.
AATGTTGAAACAGACGATGAGTAAGCACTCTTTCGAGCGGCGGACTTGCCTTGCCTTTTTTTTCGGTTGTACTTTTCCAATGCGAGGACCGTTGCTTCATCTCAGCGTAGTAGTCGCGCTCCAAAGTTTCATCCTAAGTGACCATTTGTTCACGTGAAAGGTGGGTCATTCGCCAGGTCTGGGTCCCGTTGCTTAAAAATAAAAAAGAACTAGCAATTAAAACATAAAGAAAAAATAAAACCTACCTAAAACATTGTTCTTATAATTCGACTGCTTACATCAAGCGCGAAACTCAGGAAGTTTTTCATTCGTACCGGAAAGAAGACTCCCAGAACATATTTGCTAAGTGGTAGGAACGCTGGAAGCATTTGATTGTTGTGCATGGGAACTTTTTCATTCAAAGGAGAGAGTATTTAAATGTGCCATCAATAGCATCTTGTACATAGCGCCCTGCCTCGTGGCACTTGTCTTATTTAACAATTCAAGCAAGACACTTTTACAGCATAAACTCGGTGTAGCATGTTCTGTAGGTGTTATTGTCCGGTTCTTATCCGCTTAAGGCATCGAATTCTGCTCCTTGATACAGTTGATATTGGTTAAATTCGTTTATTTCAAAAGCATCTATTAGAGACGGTGTATTTCAGAACTAAAAATGTTTTCGAAATGTCCATTAAGCGGGCTCATACTCTGTAATGATTTCCTTCGTCAACTTTCTAAAAAAAGGAAACTTTGTACATTCTTTCTTGTGAAGTATACACGTCAATTTACATGTTCTAACTGGCATTTTATTAACACGTTCACTCCTCATGCGAAAGCGTTCAGAACAAGTATTTTTCCGCTGCTGCTTCTCATTTGGGTTGAACGCGGGGATTGACTGACTGTAATTTTCGACAAAATGAAGCCAGACGACGAATCTCGTAAACTAATTGCGAATTTAGTAGAAATGTAGATATGCAGAAAAATGGAGAGTAATATCCAAAATAGTCCACCCCACAACTGCATGCGACTAAAGTCGATAGAGAAAGAGAAGTCTGAATAAAAACTGAAATAAAAATAAAAGAAAAGAAGGCCTAACACCTGCCGGAGCAGACCAAGCTATCTCGACAAAAGGCCTACAGGGATATACATGTTCTTGTAAGGTGGTGTGGCGTTGCCCCGTCCACCGTGTATGACTTGAAAATTGACATCAAAAATTGATTTCATCACGTTCATCAGTCGCTGATTGCTTTTGGTGTGTGAATGAAATATGAGCGACCGTATTTGAAGTGTACTCAGTTTTATTACAATTCATAATGCATGAAAAACAGGCATGCTGAAATCGTCTATTATGTAAACTTCTACAATCATCATCGTCATTAGTCTATATTTATGTCCACTACAGGACGAAGGCCTCTCCCTGTGACCTCCAATTACCTCTGTCTTGCGCTAGCTGATTCCAACTTCCGCCTGCAAATTTCCTAACTTCACCACCCCACCTAGTTAACTGCCATCCTCGACTGCGCTTCCCTTCTCTTGGTATCGATACATTCTGTCACTCTAATGGTCCACCGCTTGTCCATCCTACGCATCACATGACCTGCCCAGTTCCATTTCTTCCTCTTACTGTCAACTAAAATATCGGTTCTTCGCGTTTGCTCTCTGATCCACACCGCTCTCTTCCTGTCTCTTAAAGTTAGGCCTAACGTTTCTCGTTCCATCGCTCTTTGTTGCGGCCTTTAACTTGTTCTCGAACTTCTTTGTTAACCTCCAATAAGCCCGGTGAATTAGGGAAAAAATACACAAAAACTTCGCCTAGATCTAATCGGATTTCGGTAAGTTACCACTTATAGTGCCACGTGTCAAAGAGATTTGGGATACAAGTCAGCCATAAAAGAGCGTAAAGGGGAGGCAAGGGGAAAAATTTTGTTCCAGAGCTGTTTTTAGTGATATTTCACTAGACTGTATCGCATGGGTTAGTAGCACATTTGACCCTCATTTGGCGGCCGAGTCAGTCTGGGGAGAACAGAAACTGGGACTCGTAGAGATGTGCTTTCAAATCTTGGAGAACAATTTTTCGTCCACCTCGACGACGGCAATGGCAAATACTCTTAGGAAAATATTTGGAGTGAGCATTCAGACAGCGGAATCTCCTTCAGAAGAGCAAGAAATGCTGTTCAGTAAAGGCTTATAGTAAAAAAAAATAGCTAACGAAATTCTATACGCATGAAAAATAAGGACATTCGCGGAGGCTTCTTATTGCTAGTGTCCTCCGACGGAGACATGCTTAAAATAACAAATAGTCCCGGCAGGCTTGCTGCTTTCTTGACTTGGTTCTACAACTGCATTTTCTTAGAACTATTTTTGTCCTGCCATATATAAGCTATACATGTTTTTTATCGGCATCTTTGTGTTGCCTTGATTCCTTGAGAGCATTTCATACATTTCCAGTGCTTCAAATAAATAGGAAAAGTTAACAGAAGAGGAAAGACGCAAAGATCGGTAGAATGCCAGTTTTCAACTTAGTGTTCTTAAGCAAAACGCTTAGGAACACTATGGTAGACGCTTTGAGTGCCTGTTTTTCTGTCTGGACGTATAAGGAGGAAGTTCCACTACGGCCAATGGTCACAAAATAAGGGTCCTGGCAAAGCGCCCTTTCGAGGTTCCTCCTAAATCGCCTGAGTACGGTTCGTGTGAAAGATCCTTTCTTGGTACAAAAGTCTAATTGTGACATTCATTTCTTTGCGAGGAATGACATTACAGAGCCCCTGTCCACCTTTTTAATTGATGTGGTCCCCTATTTTATTCTGTTCCAAAACCTCACTTGCTCAGAGCTGTGAGAACCATTACCGAGACTCTGACTTCATATCTTTCATGAACTCCACGGATTTATCTACTGACAGCTTCCTTGAAGTGCTTCGGGGATTCTTCAAAAGAACGTACCTGCATTGTCTCCTGTCTGGGACGCCGTTTCTGCACGATCTGTATTTAACTCAATGTGACAAGTGCATATAATCCCTGTGTGATCAATGACAAATGGTAAGAATCTTTAGATATGCCAACGACTACCTGTTTTTTTTTTGTAGATTGGAGGCTCCTGAGGAGATTAAGACAACTTACAATACCGTCAACGATTGCTGCAGTTCCTTGACCTCAGTCTTTCTCGCGGAGAACACATCTGCTGGAAGTATCAACCGAGATAAAAAAAAAACGGAACCTTAAATAGAATTTCGCTCACTCAAAGGGGGTTAAGCGCGGCATAGCCGCCAACTGCTTGTTCTCAATAAGTCGTGCGAACACCGGCTGGCAATGAGCTTTCAAGAGCTAGCCTAACGTCTTATAATGGCGGGTTTCCAAAAAGCGATCATCGCCTCTGTGCTAGAAGGCCTCCTCAAAGAGGTCAAGTGCAGAGGATCAATAGCAAATAGCGTCCGGACTCGGCTGGATAAACGACCGGTTGTTGTGCCTTATGTCCACCACCTGTCTCACTTCTTGAAAACCGCGACCCCTAAGTGTGGTGTCCCTGTGCGGTTTTCAGCGTCGGAAAAGCTGGCTCGCATGCACCGAGCAGTGAATGACGGAGGTTACAAAGGTCATGCCTGCACTAAAATGCACGCTAACTCTTTCGTTGGGTGTAGTAGTGGGGTCATTTACTACATCCCCTGTCATGTGGCAAATGCTACATCGGCCCCACCGGACGTTGCATTAACGACCGATTGAGTTCGCACCTTGTCCAAGTCCGGACACTAGAGGAATCCTGACACTTAGGGGACCATTGTAAACGATGCCATTGCACACCCATATTTAATAGCACACGTGTTCTAGGCAGGTACAAGGATGAAAAGTGCCGTCTGATTCTAGAAACTTTTTGCATTCAAAAAGAAAACGAATAATTTGTCGGCATAGCTTCAACTGCACTGTTAATGAAAGAACGCGACTACCTGTATCAAAACGCGCTGCCATGCATCTTTGGTAAGTGAATTAAAGCATGCTATACAATTCATGTTCCACCGTCTGCATGATCGGTGAATATATGTATATATATATATATATATATATATATATATATATATATTCACCTCTGTACTTCAGCTCTGTCAGCAGTACGACGAGCTGCGCAAGCAGCGTGCCACTACACGTTCTGCTGCGCAGCAGGATACCGCGGATCTCGCTCCGTTAGATTTAAGCCGCGACGCTGCCGACATTTCTGCTTTAATGCCGCAAATACAGCAGTTCATCAGCCAGGAAGTAGCGCGGCAACTATCTCTAGCGACTAGCCCTCCTGAGCTGGCGACATCCTTGGCTCCTTCGCTTCGTCAGGTGCTTCAAACGCAAGTTGCTGAGGCGCTGCCACCTGCCCCTCATCCGCAGCTCGTTGTTGGACCACTGACGTACGCTAATGTTGTCGCCCGGCCTTATGTTCCTCCGGCTCCTGACGCCTACCGGACCACCGGAACTTTCCATGTGCCGCCACCACCTTCACGCCGGTTCCCGTTCCTTACTCGGCCGCTGAAGCCCCTGTCTTCAACCCGTGGCGCGCACATGATAACCGGCCAATATGCTATTCCTGTGGTTTCCCGGGCCATGAGGAAAACTAACAGTCGCAGTTCGCAAGGCAAGAACTGCGTTTACGTCGAAAATTTCAAGGCCTCATTTTTCTCCTGCGAAAGAAATTGAACTGTCCGTAGTTGGCGTCACCGTACACACACTTATTGACACCGGGGCCGGCGTTTCTGTTATTAGTGAAAAGCTTTGCCGCAACTTGAACAAAGTGACCACTCCACTTACCTATCTATCGCTGCGTACGGCAACCTCGCATCGCATTTAGCCTTCAGCATCATGCAAAGCTCGGGTCGTCATTCAAGGCGTTTTGTATGTTGTCGAATTCGTCATACTATCCCGTTCCTCGCGCGACGTCATTCTTGGATGGAATTTACTATCTGTAAACCAAGCTGTTGTCGACTGCGCTCGTGCAAAACTTACGTTATCAGTGCCGTGCTTTGACCTTGACGACCACCAATCTATTAAATTTGTTGCTGCCTCTGACATCGACATCGCACCTTTCTCAACCACTCTGGTCCCTGTATAGTATGACTCTGTCGCGGACTCATCTGTTTTGTTTACGCCGTCAGCCTCTTGTGCGAGCCGTCAGAACCTTCTGCTTCCTTTTGCTATCGTCACTTTTTGCCGCGGTTCTGCTGCCCTTTACGTGTGCAATCATCCGCGTGCCCTTCATCCACACTCCGCGGCGAAGGCTTGGGGAGCTCTGAATATTTCGACTGCGCCCTCCCAGCCACCATGTTTGACGATGCGGCACCACTTCCGCTTTGCGCCGTCACTCCTCCTGGCGCGACCGATGCCCCTGTGGACGTCTTCGCTCATGCCGTTCACTCGGCACTCACACCTGTCCAGCACGAGTAAATTATCCAGATTATCCAGCATTTTCGGGCCTCATTCGACATTGGCCAACCGTCCTTGGGTCGAGCGTCAGTAGTCGTTCAACAAACCCCTTTGCGCCAGCGTCCATATCGTGTGTCGGCCGCTGAACGCCGGATCATCGTCTCTTTTGCGCTGTTTTTTTTTCTTGAAGTATGTTACATCAACTTGCCCACATCAAGCTCCTTCTGCCGGATCATCGACCAGCAGGTTGACGACATGCTGCAGCGTGGCATCATCCAGCCCTCTAACAGTCCCTGGGCATCTCCGGTTGTCCTCGTTAAAAAGAAAGACGGCTCAATAAGGTTCTGCGTCGACTATCGCCGCCTTAATCGCATAACGCGCAAAGATGTCTATCCTCTGCCACGCATCGACGATGCCTTGGACAGCCTACAGGGCGCGGAACTCTTTTCCTCGCTGGATCTGCGCTCCGGGTACTGGCAAGTGCCCGATGGCAGAGGCCGATCACCAAAAGACAGCCTTTGTAACACCTGATGGCTTATATGAATTCACCGTCATGCTCTTCGGCCTCTGCAACGCGCCTGCCACTTTTGAACGAATCATGGACACCATTCTCCGAGGCCTGAAGTTGTACTTTGACATTGTAGTTTTTTCTATCGACTTTGCGTCACATCTCAGCCGACTCGAGCAAGTCCTCGCGTGCCTCACCGCTGCTGGACTGCAGCTAAATTTGAAGAAATGCCACTTCGGCGCTCGCAAGCTTACTATCCTCGGTCATGGGGTCTCAAAAGACGGTATCCTCCCGGACCATATGAAACTTAGTGCCATGTCCGCGTTCTCCAAACCAACTACCCTGAAAGAGCTTCGCAGATTCATCGGCTTATGCTCGTACTTACGACGCTTCGTCCGAAATTTTGCCTCCATAATCGCCCCCTTGACCACGCTTCTTACCGGCGGTTCCGAGCTACCAGACTGGTCCCCGGCATGTGACGACGCATTTCAAGAACTGCGCCGCCTTCTCACTTCACCGCCAGTACTGCGCCACTTCGATCCATCTGCTCCAACTGAGATTCACTCGGATGCTAGTGGTGTCGGGCTAGGCGCTGTTCTTGCACAGCGCAAGAATGGCTTCGATGAGTGCGTCGTAGCGTATGCCAGCCGCACCCTTACCAAAGCTGAGGCGAAATATTCCGTTACTGAAAAGGAATGTCTGGCCATTATTTGGGCTATCTCAAAATTTAGACCTTACGTGTACGGGCGCCCTTTTGACGTCGTGACCGACCAACATGCCCTATGCTGGTTGACTTCACTCAAAGATCCATCTGGGCGGCTCGTTCGTTGGGCATTACGCCTACAAGAATACGACATCCGTGTTGTTTATCGCTCAGGCCGCAAGCATTCCGACGCAGACGCTCTTTCCCGGTCACCCCTGTCACCTGATTTTATCTGCTCGTCTATTTCCGCCTGCGGTGCCTTAGCCCTTAACATTTCCGACATGCCATCAAAGCAGTGCAAGGACCCATGAATCTGTTCGCTTCTAGAATTCCTGTCTAGCCGGTCACCAGCGCTGATCTCTCGGTCGCTTCGTCGCCAAGCCACGCACTTTATTATTCTGGATAACCTGCTTTACCAGTAACTACAACTCCAGCGGCCGCAAGTGGTTGCTTGTTATTCCCCGACACCTCCGCTCCGACATCTGCGCCACTTACCATGATGACCCACAATGCGGCCACGCTGGGGCATTGAAGACATACTCTCGCCTCCAGGTTTGGTACTTGTGATGGGAAACGACAACAAACTTGCCGGTGTTTCCAGTTGGGCCCAGGATCCTTTAATAATGACACGGCAGACGGGAGCTTGCTACACGAAACACAGACTTTAACAGACACGCTAGCACGATACAGACTTTTTACATACCGACGATTTACATGTACGTGGACTAGAGTCCGCGAATCGTTTGTCCTATATAAACATGTGCCTAGCACTCATGCGTCACCACTCGCCCGTGTGCCTCGTCGCTGCGGTGCCCGTGACGGTGGTTGTGACGGTGGAGCGTCGTTGTGGCTACGTCGCTGCTGTCGCGCCGCACCTTGTCGCGACGTGGCAGCAGGAAGAAAACAGCAGGCCGGTAGAACACCAGGCCACTGCTGTAGCTGGCCAGTAACGCCTGGCCTGTAACGCCTCGGCTGCTAAAACGGCACGCTCGGTCAGCGGACAGGTAGCTCAGGCGCCCCGGTGGCCAGCAGGAAGCACTGCACCAGGCCGCTATCACAGCAGGCCGCTGGTACACAGGAGAACAGAGCCACGAGCGGGATCCACGACCAGGTCCGCACGGTAGCAGGACGCCCGGTCGCCAGTCCTCGGGCTCGCTCAGCAGGTTGGTAGCTGGTAGCTCAGGCGTCCCGGTCCAAGCAGGAAGCACTGCACCAGGCCGCTATCACAGCAGGCCGCTGGTGCGCAGGAAAGCCCAGCCACGAGCTGGATCTCCGCCCAGGTCCGCACGATAGCTGGACACCCGGTCGCCGGTACCCGAGCCTGGAGCCGCCGTTTTGCGAGCTTGCGTTCGAGGCTGCCGCTCGCTCTCACGCTCGCGTGTCGCTTCTTCGTTCGTGGTACGTGTCGTCATCTTCCAATACCATCATCAACAATCCTCTTCTTGTAGCCACAACACAATCATCATTCCAAGCTGGCTTGTCACGCACTTTGTCTTGGCACCGCCACGCGCCACTATCCACATCATCACAGTACTATTGGCGCGGTATGTACCGTTTCGTTCGCCAGTATGTACGTTCATGTAACGTATGTAACAGTATGTAACGAGCCGCGCCTGAGGAACTGCGGAAATCAGTTTTCCGCCTCAGTACTGGCACTGGGCCGATGACTCATAGGTGAGATGGAGCGGCGGCGAGGGGAAGGCGAGCGATGAGCACCAAAGTGCTGGTACTCCGGAGCTGCAGTACGTCATCAGCAACGTAGACTTCTGGTGGCGGCTGTTGTGGCATACGATATGGTCGGAATCCGTAGCTGGGGGCTCGCGCGGTGCCCATGAAGGCCGGGAAACGCCGGCGGCAGAAGTGCGCTACATGTCCCGGGGTGCCGCAGGCGTAGCATATGGGGCGGTTATAAGCAGTGCGCCAAGGATTTGTATCCTGCTATTGTGCCCCGATCATTGCATTCTACCGGTGCTAACATATGGGACAGAAACTGGGAGGTTAACAAAGAAGCTCGAGAACAAGTTAAGGACCGCGCAAAGAGCGATGGAACGAAAAATCTTAGGACTAACGTTAAGAGAGAGGAAGAGAGCGGTGTGGATCAGAGAACAGACGGGGATAGCCGATATTATAGTTGACATTAAGCGGAAGAAATGGAGCTGGCCAGGCCATGTAATGCGTAGGATGGATAACCGGTGGACCATTAGGGTTACAGAATGGATACCAAGAGAAGGGAAGCGCAGTCGAACTCGGCCGAAAACCAGATGGGATGATGAAGTTAGGAAGTTTGCAGGCGCAAGCTGGAATACGCTAGCGCAAGACAGGGGTAATTGGAGATCACAGGGAGAGGCCTTCGTCCTGCAGTGGACATAAAATATAGCATGATGATGATGATGATGATTGTGCACCGAAGAAGTGAGCCACCGGCTGCCGAGGCAAAGGCGGAGGAGAGAACAGCGGCGGGCGAGGCGCTGGAGGCGGAGGAGAGATCACCGGTAGGCGAGGAGCCCGTGCAGCCGCCTCAGCATACGTCAGAGGTGCGGCCACGGGAGCTGGCTGACACGGAGATGGAAGAGCTTCGGTCACTTGCTCTTGAATGATCTGTCGGATCGCTGGAGCCAAAGAGTGAGAAGGCTTCTCCGTGGTCGGCAAAATGAAGAGCTGTCGGGCAACCTCCTCCCGCACAAATTCTTTCATCTGCGTAAGCAAAGTTGCCTGGTTGTCGCCAATAACCAATGCTGGTAGCGAATCTTCCGTGGGTGGTGGGCGTCGAGCTAAGATGCGTTTTTTCCGTAGCTCGTCAAAACTTTGGCACATATTGATAACGTCAGCCACGGTACGCGGGTCCTTCGCTAACAACATTTGAAAGCCATCCTCATCAATGCCTTTCATAATGTGTTTTATCTTGTCCTGTTCTGCCATTGACGAATTCACCCACCTACACAGGTCAATGACATCTTCGATGTAGCTGGTGAACGTTTCACCGTGATGTTGTGCGCGCCCTGCGTAGGCGTTGTTCAGCTCGAAGCTTGCGCACAGCGGGGCGCCCGAACACTTCTGCAAAACTGATCTTGAATGCAGTCCATGTGGTGAAATCGTGTTCGTGGTTTCGGAACCAGAGGTTCGCGACGCCGGTTAAGCAAAACAACACGCTGTGCAACTTGGTAGTGTCGTCCCACTTATTGTGCCGGCTTACCAGCTCGTACGATGACAACCAATCCTCCACGTCATGATCATCGGTGCCGCTAAGGACGGCAGGACCACGCTGGCGCAACACACCAGAAACGATGACCGCTGGAGGCTGAGGTGTATCTTCCTGGGCGGTGTCGTCAGGCACGGTCGCAGCAGTGGGTAGCATCCGGCTTCTGAGTTCCAGTTTTCGAGGTTACCATGCACCTTCACCACATGAAAGGGGGACTTATTCAAGCTCGTCCGAGGGATCGCAAGTGGCTTTTTATGCACACTCCTAGCTGTTGGCATCAGCAGCTCAAGCTCCGGTGTCGCGCCGAAGCGATGGCAGAGCCCACGGCGCCTACATGCTTATTCCCCACTACAATATATATATATATATATATCATAAAAGCCAACAAACAATCACACTAATGACAACATAGGAGAAATTACTTGTACCTACTAAATGAATTAAAGCAATGATAAATTAAAAGACATGGAAGTGTGGGGCACAACAAAATCTAACCTCAGGAATGGACACCTACTACACAAAACGATAATGCGTATCATAGTAAACATTCTATATCACAATCACAGTGAGCACCTCTTTCAACAATACGATATATCCACAATTTACTCCCTATACAACCGCTCTCTCCTTCCTATATGGCACTCATACCTAAACTCTGAAAATAGCGTATTTAATGCAATTGCTTGTTTGCAAACTACCTATACTACACGTCATGGAGAATATTGAACTATGACCCCTTCAAGAACCAAGTATGGCTTTCAAATGACCAAAAATAAATTACCCAGACTGTTAACTCATTTCATGACGCCGGCATTGATATCAACATAACACGGTCAGAACTGTTTTCGCTTATCCGAACCTTCTCCTAATCAAGCATGTTTTTCACCTGTGCTCACATATACGTATTTTGAGGTATTTGTAATGAAATACATTTCGCTCATCCTATTCTTTCTCCTAATCGTTTAAATGTTCATGTAGCACTGTTTATATTTATCTTTCATTATGCATTGTCAAGTGTACGCAACTTCAGCTTTTATTTACGTATTGCCAAGTGTATGGAATGTGATGGTGTGTACTGTCTGGATTGGTTTGACTTACCATTGTTACATTTCGTTGTTGCACTATTGACAACTCTCTTGCATTGAATAATTATTGTATCGTAACATTTATATGTAACCATGTTTCTGTATAATGTTGATTGTGTGACTGACTCCCGCTATGTAACCGGGGAGTTAAGGGCACCTAAAGGCGCCTAATTGCAGCTTTTATCTTAGCCCCCGCCGTTTTTTGATTTTCGCAATAGTAAGAAAGAAAGGAATGAACAAAGAGAGAAAGAAAGAAGTTATCATCCTGTTATTATTTTCTTTAAAAAAAGGTACATGGAAATCTTAAACGCTTCCTGAAGTTTGCCCATAAATACAGAAACTATTAAAATTGCTGTAGCAAAAATACGAAGAAAAAAAAGCGCAAGTGCTTTTCGATTGAGCACCCGAAATTTAGAATGAATGTAAGCAGTGCTTTGACCACTGAAAGATGAAATCAAGGTTACGCGCGGATGTTTAGCTTACCACTCTTCCTTAATATTAGCGGCTGTTGTGGATATTTCAGGCTTCGGCTTATCTCCTTATTTGATCACTCTCGATTCAAACTTTAGTCTCTCTGTGGACCTTGTTCTTTTTGTATATATAACCATCATAAAGATTCTTTCTTACTTTTCAGGATTTACTACGACAATTAGTTACTTCATCATCATGGCGATCAGCGTACTACGAAAAAAAGGGACAAGGAACTGAGAAAAAAAAAACGAGTACAAAGCGCCGTTTTTCAACTACACTTAATTGAATAACAGTCGGCTTATATAAGGGCAAAACGAGAATAAAAAATCAAGCAACGGTGTAACGTCACAAAAGCTTTGTTGTTAGTTTGTCTGTTTGTTCTTTTTCTTCCCTAATCTAAGGCAACTGTTGCCTAATAAACTTATTTGGAAGGCAGCGCTGTGTCCTCTATACCTTCTCGGTTATCTGGCCCTTCTGCGTAGCGCACTCATGGACATATTGACTGAGCTGTCCCAACTCGTCCAAATCGGCACTCTGTTAGCTAGATTCTTAGGTATACATTTAGCCACGTTCCCGTGACGTTTCTGACTTTGATCTTATCATGCTAAAAACAGCAATTACAAATTTAGACACTGTCCAGCTCTCCTATTACTTAATTAATTACGGAGAAGTAATTATTTACTTAGGAAGAGAAGAAATAAATAAGTAATTACTTAGGCAATAATTAACAAATTGGAGAAGTAAATATTTACTTCTTTAGATATTCTTTATTCTTACCGAGCGGGTTTCCGCTGAACTATTACGTCAAACACTGGCATTTTCTTCGAGTAGTTGATAAATTCGACTTCGCCTGCCATCTGCTAGCCGCCTGGTTAGCTCAGATGGTAGAGCAGCTGCCCCGGAAAGGCGGAGGTCCCGGGTTCGAGTCCCGGACCAGGACCAATTTTTATTCAACTGAGAGGCTCCTCTTTCGAGGAATCCATATGGGGTTTCTTTTTGTAGAAGTTGCTACGATTGGGTGGATGTCTCATTTTCCATTTAATCAAATCGTTTAATAGATTAGTGCCTAGCTCAGCGAAGGAGACAATTTGCACAAATTTTGATTGCCGTTTCTACTTTGTGTTTATTAATCCTGGTGTGCCCAAGGAAGTTCATTGGGGCCACTACCCTTTCTTATTTTTATAGATGACATGTGTGATGTAAATTATTGTGGTGTGTATTCAATAATTTGCCGATGACTGTGTCGTTTTTATGATCCCAGTTAATGACCACACGATCTTAAACAATATTTACCGGCATTTATGGATGGTGTGCTCGTTGGGACGTGGAATTGAATACGACTAAAAGTGTGTCGGTAACAAGGAAAAGTATTCCAAGTGTGTAGACACATTCAGTTATTAGGCGGGGAATAATGGGAGTTACCGAATGCAAATACATCGGTGTTACGTTGAGGAACATTATCTCAACTCGTACCCCCATATATCTTCTATTTGGGCTACAGCAATGCGTGAGTTGTAGTTGCTTAAGAGAAAACTCAAATTGGTGCCTCCTGGTGTTAAACAATTAGCCTAGCTCTTCTATTACGGCAAAGCTCGAATGTGCCGCTATTATCTGGGACCCCCATAATAAAAAAAAAAAGATGGAGACCTATAGCGCGTTCAAAGAAAAGCAGTATTGTCTATTTTTAAGAAAAACTGAAGAGCTGACTCACCATTTTTGTTAATGTGGCAACATAATATGCAGTCATGGAATGGCGCCCAAAAATTTGCCGACTGTCATTTTTGTTGAATTGTGTTGCAGCGAAGAATGCTTTACACTTACCAAAATGTATTAGGCTTAACAACACAAGTAATAACAGACACAATTGCCTAACGTCACTGGCTCCATTATATTTGAATATATTTTTCCAGAACTATTGCAAAGTCGAACACATTGCCTGCGTGCGAGAACTGGAGTGGTACGTTCAAGATTCCGGATTTCTAGTTGCATTACTCTGTTGTTATTCTTTTTCTTTGTTTTCTTATTTAATGGCTGTCCTAATTTGTTACTGCGCTTTTCATGGCACCTCCTGCTTGGACCACACAGTGGTCAGCAGTAGTGTATAATAAATAAATAATAAAGTTTATACTGCCATTATTTCGCCAATTTTTACGCTGCATGATAAATGTATTGTAATTATAAGTATAACCTTGTCAGGCGGGAATTTATCATTGTCAACAATGAAAAAAATCGGCGCTCGTTAGGTACAAGGTAAGAAACAAGAAAAGTTTCTTACGTTCTGACGGTACCGTCACCTGTAGCTTGATGAAGAAAGACCACATTTAGACGATTCTGGTAAGGTTCTGCAATTTTCTGGTAAGTTCTGCATGTGAATCCCCGTAAGATGTTCGTCCCCTCTCTTGGGCTGGAAGCTTAACTTGGGAATGCCACGTGTCACGCGTGGTTTTGCTTCTCCGTTCCCTTTCCAGTGACTCGGAAAACATAACTTTCACCACTGACTCCGAATGACGTCGACGTCGCTGTCAGACTTGCAAGATAACGAGTGGAAGAAGCACTCCTATTTAAGCTTCTTCTCCCTCGCTCTTCAGCCAGGTGAGGGTGAAAGTCAGTGGTGCAGAAGAATACAAAAAATAGTAAGCGATCCAGCGCTGCCGGTTAACCCTCAAAGAACCTCCGGCGTCCCGTCGGGGAGCGTAGGGTTCCAGTCCTTGAGGAATCATTGCAATGTGGGTACGATACCACTCAGCACCGGCTAAATTTTAAGTTAATCTTTTTCGTCATTGTACAGCGGCACACGCCCAGTGGAACATACCTTGCTACCCAGTATGGCGTCGAAGGCGTTCATTGAAGAGCGGCACACAGCTACTGTCACATCCCCAGTGACCCAAGTTGGCATCAAAGAGGTCTATTAAAGACCATGACACACCGAGTGGCACAGATCCAAGGCTGTAAGACGGAGTGAAAGAGTTTCGAACAGCGGTACCTACCCAGTCCCGCATCTACAGTGACCCAGGGTGGTGTGAAAGAGGTTCATTCAAGAGCACCACGTATTTACATATTGCCACAAACTCAGTGACACAAGCTTCTCAGATGATTCGTTTCTCTCAACACAGCAGCGCGATATGCTACCCATTCAACCACGAACTGCCCAGGCAGGCAAGGAAACGTTTAAATAGAAACATACATAGACACATATACAGAAATAAACAAACATAGATAGATAGCCCACAGAAGATGCATGAGATACCCAAAAAAGGCGAGCGCATCTTTTGGTGATGATCACCCCTTTAATGCGCTAGTTTTCATGTCAAGGTAGATATGTGATTTAGATTTGGGGAATTTTATTATTGGTGGAAATTTTAATGACTATGTTATTATTACTTAATAACGGATTGTCTGGTAACTGTGTGTGCGGGCACATACGCAGTCACCCAAGTTATCTGCCTGGAAGAGATCAGTCAGCAGCAAGTTGCCTATTCGGAAACATAGCCAGTCCACCATGTCCGCTGGGCAAGACTTAACAGCCAGCACTAGGAAGAGCGGCGTAAAGAGGATAGATAGATAGATAGATAGATAGATAGATAGATAGATAGATAGATAGATAGATAGATAGATAGATAGATAGATAGATAGATAGATAGATAGATAGATAGATAGATAGATAGATAGATAGATAGATAGATAGATAGAAAGCGTTGGTGAAGTAGGCTATGAATGATAATCGCGTAAAGAAAAGTTGTGCCCCTCGCTCGTCACAAGCATCTGCAAAACACCTCTGTTAACGAATAAACATATATGACAAAAATTGCCACCTACGCATATATGAAATATATAGCTGATTATGAAAGCACAATTATTGGAAGAACACAAGGGTCGGAAGTCGGCAGCCGGTTACGCACTGTCTTGAATGGCGCAATACGGAGTGGCTCTCTAAATAGAAATTGCTCGGCTAGACATGTGGCTTCCGAAATTGAAAGACAGCATTGGGCAACATCTTAAACTTTATTTTTTATTTGGCTCTAGAAAAATCACAGAAACGAGAACATACTGAATGAGCTCTCTTACCATCGAATTTGTGTGGAATATCTGGAAGGGTAACAGTGAATTGACTTATCCCCGCCCGCTGCGCCGACATTCTGCTTTACTCTCTTGCTCCCAAAGCAAATCCTTTGCCGCTACTTTGGCGGTGCCAGCGATGCATCAGAGTTACCTTTGCCGCAGTTATTATAGCCCGTTCGCCCCCTTCCATTGCCCTTTTATCCACGGTTCTTCATTGGCTGGTGCCATGAAAAGCACGGAACGAATCGAAACACCCGAGGCAAAGCTCGCTAATGCCGCGCTTCCGTGCGAAACTTGAGAAACGTCTGTATGTGGCTTTTTGCGGCCTGCATGCTCATCTCAGCGCACCTCTCTTAAGCTTCATGAAATATTCATGCGCGGCGTTATGAACGAGCTGCGTCCAGTGTCGAAGGTAGTGGCTTGACGTGCGCGTTGCCGTGTCGCCGGTGCTTTGCATGATTCCGCCGGTGACGCCGTCTATATTACCCCGCTTTTATTCCCTGCGAGCCGTATAGCCTCTCTATTTGCGGGCAATAAGGGGTCATTGCTGGTTCCCTAATGAGACGCGTGCCACCCATCAGCATTCGCCGAAAGTGCGTCTGCTATCTTGTACGTGTAACCATGGACGTCGTTTGGCGCATGTATGCGCTTTCTCGCCTACGACAATGACCATGTCATCAAGAAAAATAAATTAAACAAAATAAATACAGGGAATTGCTGCTACCTGCAGGAGACAGCAGTTATACTTGTTTAGGCATTCGTGGCAGGAGCTATGTATGACCTTGCGTCTTTTTAGCGACCGGTACCCTAAAAGCAGGGGATGCGGCGATGTCTTATACGCGGATTTGCGGCATGAATAAATGTAATGAACATGCCAGACGGGCATAATAATCCACCCGTCTGATAGATACCGTTAGCGGGTGGTCAGAGTATATCAATAGGTGGTCGCATGTCGAGCAAGCTCACCAGGAATTGCTTTCATAGATCTCATATCACTTGTTTTCGGTCCTCCAACGCTTCAACTGCTTCAGCAGCGGAATAACGCGAACATGAGGACGTCCGCTTTATGAAACGTGCGCAACTGCTATTAGATGGCTCTTAGACTTCAGCTAAATATATTTTTGTGATCGTAGTTATAGTCAACCCCCAATCCGACTGTTTCACTGCTATTCTAACCCGTAGCTGCGGCTCAGTGGTTATGACGCTCTGGTGCTAAGCGCAAGCTCACCGTTTCCACTGCCTTCCGCGGCTACCGCCTTTTGGTGGTGGCAGAATGTGCAACCGCTCCTTTCCTAAGATTTAGATGTACGTTAAAGAACCCCAGTTGGTTAAAATTTAACCCGAGCGTGCTGCTGCAGCGTTACTCATGAGATCATTTAGGATGTTAATTAAACGTCATCAATCATACCTAATATACTAACCTGTATTTTAATTTTTGCTTTCTCTGTATATATATATACAGGGTGCTTCAGCGAACACATTTAAAATTTATTTAAGGTTTCCTGTGGCAGATAGCCCCATTCTAGTTAATGAGCTGGTCTACTCGAAGAGGCGGATAGTACTTGCACAAAGAATTGAAACGCATAATCGACTAATCAACAAAAATTACTAATTAAGTTTTTAACTAATTACCTGATGGCCCATATTGCAATTTACAAATTGCAGCCGTGGAGTTCGCACAGCTGATCCGCTTGGAATTAATTCTCAGGATGACACCAGTTTTAATTGAGATATTAATTCCCGAACTTTGCGGATAAATGCATGTCACCTTCTAATTGCTTGGGAGCTGGAGAGTTGCGTACATGCGCTACTGTCGATGGAAGAGAGACGACTGGCAGCACAGAAAACAAGGATTTAATATATACAGGGACGGTAAAAGCACAAAGCACACGAAACTATAACCATAATACACCAAAAATGTTCACTCGAACTTAAACACAAAGCTTAAGCTAAATACAAAACTACCAGCAAACATTCTATTTCGGTTTCGGATCCTAGCTCCGCCTTAAAGTCTCTCGGTCAGTCCTAGCACTGACTCTTCAAAGTCTGGCCACCCTGGCCTCGGCCTAACTGCGTCGCATTATAGAAGTGCGGATTCTTACGGACGGACCGTCGACTTGAAGTTCTTGTTGAATCCACGTCGGGCTCGTCCGAAGCGTTGAGGGTGCCGTAGGTGCCGACGACTCGCGGTTCCGTTGACCTGGCCGAGTACGTGGCTGGTGCCCCGGTAGCCGCCGCTGACATGTCACTCGCCGGGTTAGGCCTCGCGAAGCGTTCTTCGCCTTACGTCGTTCGGCATGGCGACCAGGTAGCACGGTGATTATCAGTTGAACGGGCTTGGCCGAGGAAGAGGGATTCGCGAGAAGAAGACCGGAACCACTGTGAGCAGCAGCAGCTGGTCCCAGGAGCTTCGCCCGGACGTCTCTGAGGACTACAGCTACACCTGGGCCTTCCCAGCTTCACGAGCTTCGTGGCCGGGTCCTCCGCTCTCCCGTCGTCAGAACATGGCTGACGAGGCGACTATCCAGCTCAAGAGCCACGTCGATAAAACTGCTTTGATGCTTCACCCTCGCGGATTACACCTCGGTCCGCGTGCCTCGAGCGCTCGCGCCGTTCGGAACGCTCCGCGATCTTCGTCGTCTTCTTTTCTCGCCGCAGGCAGCCTCTTACATGTGACATAGGCCCCCTCTTCAAGAGTTTTTTTCCAGAAAACTGCTTACTGTTTCCCTTATCTTTGTTGGCTTACTTGGCTCTTTTTTTTCGGTGAATTGTGTACTTGTCCTTCTATACTCGTGGTTCACTCATCACCACCACATTTCCGCGCAGTATTCACTTTCACCACACTTTACTGCGCTGTCGCTGAGCTGTAGTTCATTGTCCCAACACTTCTACATGAATAAACTTTTCATCGAAACATATTTCACAATAATCCAAATACCTTATACATCTATACTGATGTTTTCTTTCTATACACTTGTTATCTACACAGATTTGTGGAAACTGACAGTTCAACGATCCAAGGGCGTTCCTAAACAATATTCCTTTTGATCCTACCTGTTGCATATACACTCTTTTTTCCACCTTTTCCTGAACTCCCATGCATGCCTACGCCCAGTCTGTTTCCTCCTCATTCCTCCTCTAGCCCATTTCTCGTGCAACTTAGGATGTCTCTACCTTAACTTTAACTTCTTTTTCTTTCTCGTCGACCAGGCCATCTTAGCCAGCACACGCGTTTTCTTACACTGTCTTGCTTTCAACATCCTGTGCAGGCTTATCCTACCCTTACACATTCCGTTCAAGTTCTTCCTACCCTTAAAAGTTGCCCCTTTTAGACAACTCGGGAACCCATCACCTTTCACATTGCTCTCGGAGGTTGACCGACATATCATTTCTCATGCTTGGTTATCCCTGACACAGGCTTCAATCACTAATGCTCCGTCGTCCCGAGGTGGCGCTACTTTTTCTTCTACTACCTTCTGCTTCTCGTAGTCTAAATGCTTTGTCCTGTCTAGTGCCTGGTGATCCCTGATAGAGGCTTCATTTACCAACGCCCTGTCTTTCCGAGATGTAGCAATTTTTTCCTCTGCTACATTCTGCTCTTTGGTTCTGCAAGCTTCTATCGAAATGACAATCATCCTCTTATAATGGTCCTTCTGACTCAAGACTTCTCCAGTCGTGAACTTCTCTAAGGCGTCACAGGTGCTCTCTAATCTGCCAACTTCTTCTGGCATCTCTCCGCTGTCAGGCTGTTCTACTTCACTAACGTGCCTGCTATCTATCTTTTTATCTGCCTCATTCTCTTTCATTTTCGATGCATGTGCCCTCTTTTGCCGCATGTTAATCTCTTTCTCTAGAGACTGTTTCTGTTCCTCATAAGCTTTCTTAGCTGCGGCATGCTCCGTTAATCTAGCCGCCTCACCTAATCGACACCGGCTTAAAGCGCTAGCCCAATCATTCCTTGCCCAGCCTTGCCCGACCGCTATTCTCTCAAAGCGATGCAAATACGCGTCTAAATCATCTCTACGCTCATCAAACGAAGCCACCAATTTCCTGGGGCAAATATGTTTTGGCCTGGGCGAAGTCGAGTCGGATGACGCCGACCTGGGGGAAATCGACCCCTCGCGAGACCCTGCGTTCATCTCTGCCAACTTCAATTCTCAAATTTCCTTCTCGCGCTCATGATTTTCGCGTGCTTGTTGCTGCTGCTTATCCCGTTCTTGCCGAGCATATTCAAAGGACATCGCCTCGTCCTTAGTCATGTTCAAATCCTTTGCTACTGCCACCAACCACTCCAACTCCATCTCTGCGACTCTCAAGTATCGGTGACTGGGCCGTATCAATCCTGGCAGGCTCGCCAATATTTTGTCACCTTTTACTTGCTTGGGAGCCGGAGAGTTACGTACATGCGCTACTCTCGATTGAAGAAAGACGAATGGCAGCACAGCAAACAAGAATTTAATATGTACAGGGACGGTAAAAGCACAAAGCACACGAAACTATAACCATAGTTCACCAAAAATGTTCACTCGAACTTAAACACAAAGTTTAGGCTAAATACAAAACTACCAGCAAACATTCTGTTTCGGTTTCGGAGCCTAGCTCCGCCTTAAAGCCTCTCGGTCAGTCCTAGCACTGACTCTTCAAAGTCTGGCCACCCTGGCTCCGGCCTAACTGCGTAGCAAAGCAGAAACGTGGGCTCTTACGGACCGTCGACTTGAAGTTCTTGTTGAATCCACGTCGGGCTCGTCCGAAGCGTTGAGGGTGCCGTAGGTGCCGACGACTCGCGGTTCCGTTGACCTGGCCGTAGAGCGCGCATGCGCTCTACGGCCAGGTCGCTAACAGGCGCTAACAAAAGCATGTGCGCACATTGCGTGCGCATGCTTTTGTTAGCGCTGTTGCCTTTAAAAGCGTGGTGACCAAGCTTTGTCGTGTCATGTGTTGTAGTACCGTTAGATGGAATCAACGGCTTTTCGACATCTGCGCCTTCCTTCCCAACAGAAAGGATATGTTGCCGGTCATGTCACGTTAAGCTATAGCTATAGAATTACATTTTGTTTTATTTAGGTATAGCCTATTTAAATAAAAGTATACTCTATTACTATATATTAATAACCAAGTGAAGGAGGGCACACCCTGACCTGCAAATGCCAACAAATCCTTTGTTTACTTTGATCTTTAAAAAAAAGAGGGGGGGGGGGGTTTACGCCGCTGCGTTTGAATAACGGAATGTTGAATACGAATACCTGGAATAATAATAATCGGAGTAATAGGAATAATAATAATGCTGAATAGGAATACCTGAACAACATCATCACTTTATACAACCAGCAGTGTCTCATATCAGGACTGTTGTAGCACTTGAGAAAACGTACGATACAGAAAGGCGAACATATATTGACAATGCGGGAAGGCGGGGCCTATCGGGCTGCAATGGGTGCGCTCTCAAGGCTTGCGGGCTACAGCCATTGGATATGACACCAACATTGCCGAGATTGTGGACGCCTAGAAGGAGGCATTCACTTCGTCTCTCGTTGCCGAAAACATTTGGGATATCTTAATGACGCCGCCGAATGCTCGCTTGCGCTATTTGTGGCACGATGAGCTCTTGCAAATGGCGAGAACATGGGTAGATCCAATACAGTGTGGCATGAAGAGCGATTATGGCGCTACACGACTGTCTGTTAAGTAACCAGATGGTGATTTTCATTACGTGCCTCCCGATGATACCAGCCAGACTACACATAAGGAACCTACGGCACGTTCGGCAATGATTTGAACCATCGGAGTATGCTGCACGAAAGAGTATAGTTCGTATACTTGCGTCAGCCTTCAATTACTGCCCTGACTCACCGACACTTTCTATTTCGTTACTTTTTGAAATAGGAAGCTTGAGAACGTGAAGGGAATTCTCGGCGCATGTCGGTCGATGAACGACCGAAGCGTAGCCGCAGGGAAAATGTACATCTCCATCAGAATTACTTCATTTTCTCCACCATATATACGAATTTACGCATTTGCAAGGGCACCACTCCACGTAGGAGGTTTTCGTGCACGAACATAGCGCCGGTGGATATAACCTGCAAGGTAATGACTTAGTAGGTGCAGTTGCTCTCATCTTTCGACCATATCTTTAATTTAAAGCATTCGGGTGATTTCGCTGTCCTAAAAATTTTATCTTGATGTTATCGCTGAGCTAGGAGCGAAAGGGAGACACCATGTGGCGGCTACGTGGTGCTGCGCGTGGCAGCGAAAACTGCACGCCAGTCGCGGTAATGTTATTGCGATAGGTCGTACGGATGGTGGCAGCGCGTTCGCAACGTCACAGGCGCCGCCGCCGCAGTTGCAGTGGCGAGCGAAAGCGGCATATTTTGTTTACCCGGCCAGTCATCCATCTCATCCTCCTTTTCCTACGCCTCGGAAAGCTGTGACGCTCAACCAAGAGTGGTTCACCGTGGATTACGCTGACTGCTGGCGGCGCACATATAAAACACATCAACGGACCCAGACAGTTACGGATGGGACTAGCCTTGTTTAAAGATAAAGTTTCTTTCTCTCTCTCTCTTTCTCTCCGGCTCTTTGAAGTATACGACACAAGAGTAGAAACAATGGATGCATTTCGCGCGCTCTCCAATACCTATGGCGCTTGAAAAGCTGGTATCTTTGAACTGATTAGACATAGTAACCGCTTCTATCCGTGCTGAAAGAAGCACTGAGTGTCGCACTGCCAGTACTTATTTCCGAACGCAATTCAAGATATCTGAGGAGATCTACATGTGTGGAGACAGACAGGCAGGCAGGCACCTTAAACACCGCTGGGGATCGTCTGCTCTATAATATATATATATATATATATATATATATATATTACGAAATTACTGGCGTGGAATAATTTGATTTAGCGTGGAAGCTTGGGCGTGTTGGTGATTCATTGCCGAAAACACAGCGCAAAAAAACACGGACACGAGAGAGCGACACGCACACACACACACACACACACACACACACACACACACACACAATTTGGTTTGTCCAGCAGTATGTTCGATCAAGTACGGCCTGCCAACAAAGCAAAACTCCCCGGCCCACTATAGCCGCTACCGTGTCCTGCTCGACCGTTTGACCGCGTAGGCATCAACCTCTAGGGCCCGCTCCCATACAGCGGATTTAGAAACCACTGGATTATTGTTGGCGTCGGTCACCTCTTCCCGCCACGACGGCACTCGACGGTGCTATGTTCATTCTTCGCAACTTCATCCCTCGCCATGGTGCTCCTCGCCAACTACTCATCGATAGGAGTCGTGTCTTTCTGTCAGAAGTGATACAATCCCTAGTTCGCGAGTGCCAGATCATTCACCAGAAATCGACCGCGTATCACCCCCAAACGAACGGTCTCACGGAGTGCTTCAACCGAACACTCCGCGACATGTGCAGGATGTACGTCTCGTCCGATCACACCAATTGGGGCACCGAACTCCCGTTCATTACTTTCGCTCATAACACCACGACGCAAGCGACCGCCGGTTTTGTAGCGTTAGCTACACTGGCCTAGCCAAGCCCGTTTCGCGCGGCACATCAACAGCCGTGCTGCGCATGCGCAAGGATCAGTGATGTCACACGGCTTGCGCACCGGAGCCACCGGAGCTGGCACCTCTCGCGCACTCCGCCGCCGCCGCGCGCGGCTCACCGCCGCCGGTCTGCGCATTCCAGAGGAGTGACGTCGTAGCTGTGGTAGACGCACTGGCGCCGGCGCGCGCTCGCTGTGCAGTCGCCGTCTGACACTGCGCTGGAGCCGCTGCGCTTCTGACTGGCGTTTTCCAGTGTGGTATAGCCATGGAGAAGGAGAGCGCAAATGCTGCTCAACAGCGAAGAAGAACGGAGAAGCTTGACTCATAAGAATAATCTTAACTTAAGAATAATCTTAAGAATAAGCTAAGAATAATCAGCTGAACCTTTGCTAACGCTACGTATATCCTGGCATAGCCGAGCTAAGCCACTGCAACTTTTTTTACCTTTTTTTCTCTTCTATAGACGTGAGACTCCGTGTCCTCTGGATACTATCCTGTCCTATCGACATCCCAGGCCTTTCTTCTAAAGTACTTGCGCGGTACCACAGTCCGTACCGGACGATCTACGCCTCGTCACCTGTGAAATATGTCGTTGAGACCGTCACACCATCGGCGGACCTTCGTTGTCGAGGTACGAGGCAGAACATGTTAGCTGGCTGAAGCCTTATTACGACCCCCTCATCCTGTTTGCTCCATGAGTCGCCATGATGGCTCCGTTTCACACCCGGGGCTAATGTAATGAAGCAGACGCGCCTCGTGTTTGTAATAGCAGCGCGAAGACGACGACGGCGACCCGTGCTGTGTTTGCAAGAGAGCTCGGGCTGTTCGCTGCTGCTTATCAACTTTAATTACACATCATTACATTACAGTATATATATATATATATATATATATATATATATATATATTTGACCAGAACCAAACTCGTACGTTCCAGATGGTACATAGATTTACAAGCGTACAGTATTGATCATTCTCGTGGGACTGCGTTTCACCAGCTAACAACTGTTAAAGTTATCGCTCAGCTCAAGACGTGCCTGCATGCATCGCAACTGTCTCGAATGTTTGCGTTGATTCGGTCTGTTTTGTATGTCAGCACCGAACTTTCTGTAATCAGACTGCATGCGCGACGCAAGTTGTCTTGTATATTCCAGAGCACACACGAGCACCAGCGATTACATATTCACAAATGCATCGATGCACTTGACCCGCAGGTCACATTTTCGGCCATCGGGGCATGTGTCAGGCACTATCGCTCTGCCCGAGTGTAAGTTGTTTTTGAGGGCACAGATTTGGCCATTAAAGAGTTAGTTTGGTCACTCGCCATTGTGCCACGGTCGAATTCTCCACGGTCACGACAACGTAACATCTTGTGGAGGTGCATTTGCATTCATGGATTGCACGCCCCCGTGAAGCCCCGAGCCAAGCCCACAGCTTGAAAACAACTGCAACGTCGGCACAGATCATCGAGCAAGCCTCAGGCTACAAATAGTGCCTCCTGAATACGAACTTCTACGCCATAAGATTATAAAGATCGTGGCGAAGTCAACTTCAACTATGACGCAGCCAGCATCGCCTGCAGCCATCGATCGTACTGCAACAACTCCCGCCCGGTGCGACCGACTTTTTTTTGATCATCGTCACAAGACGCCAAAAGTTCGCTAGAGACGTTCAAAAGAGTTTCTACGCTTTATAAGTGGAACGCTGAAGACAAGTATACGATACGAGCATTTCTCTTAGACTCTGCAAACATAGTTTGAGATCGAGAAAACCACCGTATCGACGTAGGACCTATTTCCTGACTGCTTCCTCAAAACCTTGGCTAGCGTCGTACGCAAAAAAAAAAAAAGATCGAAGTTCTAGAAAGCCGAGTGCAGCTACTGAACGAATACATCACGATCTTAACACAAGAGTTCACTCGCCTGGTCTGCCATCCCGACCCCGACACGTCTTTCTGATGCGAGATGTGAAAGTAGAGCTCTTCTTTGCCGGATTCATACGCAGCCCACCCAAAACCATCGCTGAGTTTGTGTCGGAGGCTACAACAATCGAAAGGACGCTTCACCTGCGCACCAGGCAATACAACCGCCGTACGCTTACGACAAACTTCGTAACCATAAGCGTGACGTGTGCGTAGCACTAAAGACGATGTTCTGAAGGGCGCAGCCTCGGCTGGCTTCGATCGCTGACATCGTTCGAGAATAGATCCAGAGATGGTTGGGAGTTCCCGAAGTGCAGCACGATTCACCGCAGCCCCAACTACAGAACCGATGACCTGCCTACTTATATCCCATAGCTAGTAGTAAAAATACCGGCGTAATATTCAGCAAGGCTTCTTTTCCTGAGACTAGTGACGTGGCTATGCGTGCCAGTGCTGAAAACAGTGGCAAGATAATGCTGTTACTAATGCGTGCCAAGGTATATATACTTAGTAGCGAAGCTTCCATAGAAGCTCATACGTTAAAAACATAGGGGTTCATCGTTTGTTCATGCGGCTTTTCGCCATCTGTGGGACCCGTGAACACTTGCGGCGGAGGAAAAAGAAATATTGTGACGCCGTATCCGTTAAAAACAGAAGCGACGTCTCTTTTGATGTCAAGGGCGCGATATTTCGTTTCGTGGTCTGAAAGTTAAATATGTATTTTTAAATGCCCTGCAATTTGACTAGATGGGTGTTTCGATCTTTTAGCGCACAAACCAATGCAGCGAAGTTTCAGCTGTATACGAGTGTCGAAATTACACCCATGCAGAGAGCTTAGTTTACTTGCGGGCCAAAGAGAATTTCGGGTAATGAATGGTGACCGCATTGTCAGACGCTAAGACCCTTGACCAATGCAGCCAAACTAAGGCAGCTAAAATAAACGTATCTGGTGGTTGTAAGTCACTGCTTTTGATTGAACATGTAGAACAACGGTGAAACACAGTTCGATAACACCGCACCACGAGAAATGCAGACAAAGTTGATGAGCAACACAACACAACATGTGAGAGGGGCGTCTAGTACCAGGTGAACTTTACGAGCACGCCTTTCTGCACACTTCAAGAGTTCAATGGTATTAGATTTGATAGCGGCGTGAACGCCTCCTTTCATATCGGCTGCTGAAAATGGGGTATTTATTGTTAATGATAAAATAAAAGGGACTTGTCTTTTGCTTTGTAGCCAGAAGTATGTAATGTCGTCAAGGAATATTATTTTCTTTAAATGAAATACCATTGTCTTACCTAAAAACAGTTCCTGTTTCTCACTGCTTGTTCTACCCTCACATAATCGCGCTTCAGTCGCTGCTGCCATAATCCTCCTTACTGATGCTGGTGGAAATTGGTTCTGTACCGCTTTTTGACCGAAGCCTCGCGACCCATTTTGATTGACCCTGTGCACGCTCGCAGGGTAGCAACTAAACGCGTACGAGTAAGCTCCATGGGGGATAAAATTGAACCAGCGTTTAGCATCACCCATGCCTTCAGAATTCCTCTAAGTTTATACAGTGCACCTCCAGTTGCTGCGTCCTCAAAATTATGAAATAAAATAGGATGTTCTGGATCCAGGTTACAAGCTCAAAAAAAAAAAAAAAAAAGACAGGAGACCAAGAGGAGACACGGACACAACATGTGGAAGCATCTGAAAGCTACAGCTTGCAGAGGACATCTTGCTGATCGTTTTCATGGATGTCAGCGCAACCCACCTTTAGTTAGCGCGCATGTATTAGGTATATATGTTTAAAGCAGAACCTAACAGATTGGTCTCTGAGGTATTTAGCATCATAAAAGTAGGTGTCAGCTGCATCTGCATCACTTCGACTGGCATCACATATAAATAAATGGATAACACACTGGATATGAAACCGCAATTGCCGAAATTTAGAGGACCTATAAGGAGGCATTTGGTTTCGTCTCTCGATGCCGAAGCTATTTGGGATCTCTTAAAGATGCCGCACAACGCACGCTCGCGCTATTTGTGGCATCATGATCTCTCGTAAACGGCGCTAACGTGGGTAGATCCAATGCAACGTGGCCTGAAGAGCGATTATGGTGCTACACGACTGTCTGTTAACTATCTAGGCGGTGATTTTCATCATGTGCCTCCCGATCAGTCCTGCTAGACTGCACATAGGGTACCTTTGCGACGTTCAGCAGTGATTTTAATCATTATGGTATACTGCACGCACGAATATAGTTCGTATACGTGCGGCAGCCTTCAATATTACTGCCCTGACTCATCGATACTTTCTGTTTCATTTCTTTTAGGAATTGAAATCATGAAAATGTGGAGGGAATTCTTGGCGCATATCGATCGATAAACGGCAGAAGCGTAGCCGCAGGGCCAATGTACGTCTCCTTCAGAGGGCCTCCACTTTATCCACCGAACGGTATTTGCGAGGGCACCACTCTATATAGGAGATTTTTTTGCATGCTCAAAGTGCCGGCGGTCATAACCTGCAAGGTAATGACTGAGTAGGTGCAATTACTCCTGTTTCTCGGCAATAAAGTCCATGTGAACCCTTCGGGCTATATCGCGGTCCTAAAATGGCTATCTCGCAATCATTGTGTCTTACTGCACGATGTGATTGCAGAAGTATAGGTGCGAAAAGGAGCTACCGTGCCGCTTACGCGTGGGGCGGCGCGTTGCAGCGAAAACTGCTCTCCAGTGAGGGTAAATTTATTGCGGAAGATTGTACGGACGGTGGAAACGCCTTCGCCCCATGAACGCTTACGCCGCAGCCGTTAAACTTCTACGTACAACCCCTCTGCTCGCGGCGCATGCGCCACTCGCGCGCGGAGGCTTAGAGCGCAGAGTTTCCTGCATTAATTATTAGAGGGAACTTTGGCTCTGAAATCGTTCAACCATCATGGAAATGACGGGCAGTACATGGATTTTTCGGATCTTAGTGCTTCTGGATTCAGACGTTCTTGTGAATTTCTACATTATGCTTTATCTGCTTTCATTTCCCTAAATTTCATAGCAATCTGTACTTTTCTAAGTGAGGAAGACTCTGAACACGGACGATCGCTACCGTATAGTTTCTCACTATATTAGCTAAAAGGAAATCTGGCGCTGCTGTACTGTTGTATGCATTGAAATGTCGGTATATGGTGACTTCGGATTGGCATCGCCCTCGGAGAGCCAGGACACCTTGAAGACGAGCCTGGCTAGCACCGTTCCGTCTGTCACAATGACTCCCTGGCTACTAAAGCATCACGTAAAGAGCTGATTTAACTTTAATGTAACACAAAAAAATGTTTTGTTTAATTATGAGGGCTTGCGATTGGATGTACAATTAATATGAAACGTAAAAGTATCAGTGCGTCGCTAAAGTTGTAGGACAGACGACAAGATTCGCGCTCGCTTTGGTAAAGTTTGTCGTCTGTTCTTGCTTTTCTTTTTAAGAGGAAGCTTTAGCTTCTGACCAACTGTGATTCCGCCTATTCAAATACATGTAAAACGCGGAAATGCTTTTCTGAGAGAACCACTGGGGCGATTTTAATGCTCTTGAGAGAGAAAGCTAAATTCTGGCGACTGTCGGAAGTGGTATGTTGATTTAAGGTCTGAATTCTTTTAAACGAAATTTCGAAAATAGCTAAGTTTTAAAATAATAGAAGCACGAAGTTTGCCATTTCGTAGCTCGGCACCAAGAACAGATATTGCAGTTCTGTAAATTTCATCTGTTAGACCAGCCAAAGCAAACAAATTTGATATGTGCATTTATATCTTACGTGAATTTGTAACATCTTACAGATGTTTTGCAAAAGTTCTACTCATGTATTAGTGGTTTTAGTTTGAGCCGTGTATAATATATCAATTTTAGCCGCTTTAGTACGCTTGGGTGCAATTGACAGAATTGTGATATTTCATTGCGGAGTTACAGAGTTTCAAACTAGATAGTTTCGTTTTTTGACAGTTTGCGATTTTTGCCAATTATTGTTAAAAAAAACCGACGACCTAAATATAAAATGCGAAAACAACAATCAATACAATCTAACGTTTTATTCTAAATGCAACAAACCAGATCAAACGAGGGGCACTGGTTGCCTAGAAAAGCGATTTACCCTTTCCCATGTAATTAGGAACCCCCTAGCTAAAACTTCCTTTTAGGAACGCGTTATCTGTGTAGCTATATCCCCGTTTTAGACGAAGCCTCATGCAACACCAGCCAACAGAAGTCTCGCACACCCATATGCCGCCATTCCCATGACGGCACAGCGCTCGTTAGAAAAGACCCATAGATGGTGGCGCCACATTTTATTATAGTGAGAAACTCTATGATCGGTACTAATTGCAGCGGTTCAGCCTGTCAAGGCGGTCAAATCGGAACACGCCAAGCGTCTCAACGCGCTGGCTTGCACGCGTTAAATTCATAAGCGAGTTCTACGCTGCTTGTCGATGCATGCGCCGGTGGCGTAATGGTTGCCATAATGGGCTTCTGTGCTAGAGGTCCTGCATGTTAAAATCCTGCCGTCGGAGAATTTTAATACATTCGCCGGCCATTGCACTCTGTGAAGGTGGTTGACCAGCGAAGATGTATAAAATCACCATACGTTCTAGAGATACTTTCAAGAGAACGCGTTATATATATATATATATATATATATATATATATATATAACGCGTTCTCTTGAAAAATATATATATATCGTTGAAATATAGCAGGACTTTACTGACGTTGCGGCCGGAGTCTGGCCTTCATCAAAAGTGAGATTGCAATCACACAAAGCGCAATTTATGCATATTCTCCGTGAGAGTGCACAAAATATATAGAAAAAATAAAAACATAAAATGAAAAAAAAAAACTGTCAGCTCTTCCACTGGGATGGAGACGAAAGCCCATAACTGGATACATAATTCCCGCCCTATGGCGGGAATTATGTATCCAGTTATGGCTTTTAAGATGTGATGGTGCAATTTGATATTTGAACTATTAAAGAATGATAAACATATATGATCCGGTGGTTTTCATTTATTTAGTGACCACAGGGTCCATGGCCTTACGGTCGCTACGGTACACCGCCATAGGGTGTTCTGCCACGGCCAGTGGACAAAAAAAAAAGAAAAGTGCGGCCTGCCACGTCGGGTGCGCTGCTATGGCAGCGAACGTAACGGCCGTATAGTTGCATAGTCGGCCGCTTGGCTGTGCCGAACGGCGCTAGCTGAGGGGGATGGAACGCTTCGGCTTGCACGCGCGACGGCGTTCCAAGCGTGTTCCAAGCGTGTTCCTGACGCATTTGCTGTGCCAATGCCAGACAACAGCCCCCGGCGTGTGGCGCCGCGGCGGATCATAACGTCTTCGATGCACGCGGCAGGCCGCACCTTTTTTATCCAGCGGCCGTGGTTCTGCACAGGTTGGCACGTTCTTCATAAACACGTCACTAACGACGCGCGCGTTCGGTGCGAACGCGGGCAAAACGCCGCCGCCGTCGACAACAGTTGTGCGCGTTGTTTGTGTGACTGCACACAACCGCTGTCCAAACGCTGGCTACGTCATAGCGCACGTCCCTCGCCCTCGCGCGCTTTCACTTGCACCTAGAGCATACGGCCAACGAGAGTTTTTTAAAGACGATAGTCTTTCTTGGGGAACTTAAACGCTGAAAATTTGGTCTGTCTGTCTGTCTGTCTGTCTGTCTGTCTGTCTTTCTGTTTGTCTGTCTGTCAACCGATTCAGCCACCCGGCCAAAGTTGGACCACTTGCTTACCGCCCACACTACTTAAACTGGTACGGCTGTTCATACTTGTGAACGTTATCGATCAAAAAGTAAATATTACGCATATCTGAGGCGCAACATCACTAGGTAAGTATTAGGAGGTGTGTTCCTTTAATAGAAAATGCATAGATACGTAACTCTAAAGACCCTAGTTTCTTAAGCTGCGCTGAAAATGCCATGCTATGCGCGCCGACGAACGACGTCTGCCACGAAGGGAGGGAACCCTCTGCACAAGCTCGTGTTTCCCCGACTGCGCGCCGACGAGCGCCCTCTGCCATGGAGGAAGGACACCCTGTGCCCAAGCTCATGTTTCCCGATGTATTGCCAGATGGCGTCCATGTCTCACGCAGCGCCTCCTCAATTTTATCAATGCCAGCCAGATGCGGCCGATTCAACATAAAGGAAGCGCTGTCTGAGGCAGGGCAAAACATAAATGGCCGCTTGATGAAATACAACCCACTCTACAAGACATGCCCAGACAACGCAGGGAAAAGACCGACGACCAAATTGCAGCGGAGAAGCGCCGGCGTGCCGACGGTCGTCGTCTCAAGCGTGCCCAGGAAACGTGCGAGCAACGAGCCGAGCGGCTAGCGCAAGATCGTGAGTCGAGGCGCACCCGGAGGCAACAGGACACAGACCAGGTGCGCGACGCGCGAATCGTCAGCGACCGAGAGGCTAAGCGAGCGTACCGGGCGGCAGAAGAGACGCCCGAGGCTCGTGCCGAACGGGTAATCAAGGGCCGCCAGGCACAACGGAAACGCCGGGAAACAGAAACTCCAGAAGATGGCGCCCAAAGGCGTGGAAAAGACCGTGAAGCCAAGCGATCCCGCCGTGAGACAAAGGAAACGCCAGAAGCGCATGCCGCAAGAACCACCAAAGACCGCGAGGCTAAGCAAGCGTACCGGGCTACTCAAGAGACGCCAGAAGCGTATGCCGTGAGAACCACCAAAGACCGCGAGGCTAAGCAAGCGTACCGGGCTACTCAAGAGACGCCAGAAGCGTATGCCGTGAGAACCACCAAAGACCGCGAGGCCAAGAAAGCGTACCGGGCTACTCAAGAGACGCCAGAAGCGTATGCCGTGAGAACCACCAAAGACCGCGAGGCCAAGAAAGCGTACCGGGCTACTCAAGAGACGCCAGAAGCGCATGCCGCGAGAACCACCAAATACCGCGAGGCCAAGCAAGCGTACCGGGCTACTCAAGAGACGCCAGAAGCGTATGCCGTGAGAACCACCAAAGACCGCGAGGCCAAGAAAGCGTACCGGGCTACTCAAGAGACGCCAGAAGCGCATGCCGCGAGAACCACCAAATACCGCGAGGCCAAGCAAGCGTACCGGGCTACTCAAGAGACGCCAGAAGCGCATGCCGCGAGAACCACCAAATACCGCGAGGCCAAGAAAGCGTACCGGGCTACTCAAGAGACGCCAGAAGCGCATGCCGCGAGAACCACCAAAGACCGCGAGGCCAAGAAAGCGTACCGGGCTACTGAAGAGACGCCAGAAGCGCATGCAGCGAGAACCACCAAAGACCGCGAGGCCAAGAAAGCGTACCGGGCTACTCAAGAGACGCCAGAAGCGCATGCCGCGAGAACCACCAAATACCGCGAGGCCAAGAAAGCGTACCGGGCTACTCAAGAGACGCCAGAAGCGCATGCAGCGAGAACCACCAAATACCGCGAGGCCAAGAAAGCGTACCGGGCTACTCAAGAGACGCCAGAAGCGCATGCCGCGAGAACCACCAAATACCGCGAGGCCAAGAAAGCGTACCGGGCTACTCAAGAGACGCCAGAAGCGCATGCCGCGAGAACCACCAAATACCGCGAGGCCAAGCAAGCGTACCGGGCTACTCAAGAGACGCCAGAAGCGCATGCCGCGAGAACCACCAAAGACCGCGAGGCCAAGCAAGCGTACCGGGCTACTCAGAGACGCCAGAAGCGCATGCCGCGAGAACCACCAAAGACCGCGAGGCTAAGCAAGCGTACCGGGCTACTCAAGAGACGCCAGAAGCGTATGCCGCTGAGAACCACCAAAGACCGCGAGGCCAAGCAAGCGTACCGGGCTACTCAAGAGACGCCAGAAGCGTCATGCCGCTGAGAACCACCAAAGACCGCGAGGCCAAGCAAGCGTACCGGGCTACTCAAGAGACGCCAGAAGCGCATGCCGCGAGAACCACCAAAGACCGCGAGGCTCAAGCAAGCGTACCGGGCTACTCAAGAGACGCCAGAAGCGCATGCCGCGAGAACCACCAAAGACCGCGAGGCCAAGAAAGCGTACCGGGCTACTCAAGAGACGCCAGAAGCGTATGCCGTGAGAACCACCAAAGACCGCGAGGCTAAGCAAGCGTACCGGGCTACTCAAGAGACGCCAGAAGCGCATGCCGCGAGAACCACCAAATACCGCGAGGCCAAGAAAGCGTACCGGGCTACTCAAGAGACGCCAGAAGCGCATGCCGCGAGAACCATCAAATACCGCGAGGCCAAGAAAGCGTACCGGGCTACTCAAGAGACGCCAGAAGCGCATGCAGCGAGAACCACCAAAGACCGCGAGGCCAAGAAAGCGTACCGGGCTACTCAAGAGACGCCAGAAGCGCATGCCGCGAGAACCACCAAAGACCCCGAGGCTAAGCAAGCGTACCGGGCTACTCAAGAGACGCCAGAAGCGTATGCCGTGAGAACCACCAAAGACCGCGAGGCTAAGCAAGCGTACCGGGCTACTCAAGAGACGCCAGAAGCGTATGCCGTGAGAACCACCAAAGACCGCGAGGCCAAGAAAGCGTACAGGGCTACTCAAGAGACGCCAGAAGCGCATGCCGCGAGAACCACCAAATACCGCGAGGCCAAGCAAGCGTACCGGGCTACTCAAGAGACGCCAGAAGCGCATGCCGCGAGAACCACCAAATACCGCGAGGCCAAGCAAGCGTACCGGGCTACTCAAGAGACGCCAGAAGCGCATGCCGCGAGAACCACCAAAGACCGCGAGGCCAAGAAAGCGTACCGGGCTACTCAAGAGACGCCAGAAGCGCATGCCGCGAGAACCACCAAATACCGCGAGGCCAAGCAAGCGTACCGGGCTACTCAAGAGACGCCAGAAGCGCATGCCGCGAGAACCACCAAAGACCGCGAGGCCAAGCAAGCGTACCGGGCTACTCAAGAGACGCCAGAAGCGCATGCCGCGAGAACCACCAAAGACCGCGAGGCCAAGAAAGCGTACCGGGCTACTCAAGAGACGCCAGAAGCGCATGCCGCGAGAACCACCAAAGACCGCGAGGCCAAGAAAGCGTACCGGGCTACTCAAGAGACGCCAGAAGCGCATGCCGCGAGAACCACCAAAGACCGCGAGGCCAAGCAAGCGTACCGGGCTACTCAAGAGACGCCAGAAGCGCATGCCGCGAGAACCACCAAATACCGCGAGGCCAAGCAAGCGTACCGGGCTACTGAAGAGACGCCAGAAGCGCATGCCGCGAGAACCACCAAAGACCGCGAGGCCAAGCAAGCGTACCGGGCTACTCAAGAGACGCCAGAAGCGCATGCCGCGAGAACCACCAAAGACCGCGAGGCCAAGAAAGCGTACCGGGCTACTCAAGAGACGCCAGAAGCGCATGCCGCGAGAACCACCAAAGACCGCGAGGCCAAGCAAGCGTACCGGGCTACTCAAGAGACGCCAGAAGCGCATGCCGCGAGAACCACCAAAGACCGCGAGGCCAAGCAAGCGTACCGGGCTACTGAAGAGACGCCAGAAGCGCATGCCGCGAGAACCACCAAAGACCGCGAGGCCAAGCAAGCGTACCGGGCTACTCAAGAGACGCCAGAAGCGCATGCCGCGAGAACCACCAAATACCGCGAGGCCAAGCAAGCGTACCGGGCTACTCAAGAGACGCCAGAAGCGCATGCCGCGAGAACCACCAAATACCGCGAGGCCAAGCAAGCGTACCGGGCTACTCAAGAGACGCCAGAAGCGCATGCCGCGAGAACCACCAAAGACCGCGAGGCCAAGAAAGCGTACCGGGCTACTCAAGAGACGCCAGAAGCGCATGCCGCGAGAACCACCAAAGACCGCGAGGCCAAGCAAGCGTACCGGGCTACTCAAGAGACGCCAGAAGCGCATGCCGCGAGAACCACCAAATACCGCGAGGCCAAGCAAGCGTACCGGGCTACTCAAGAGACGCCAGAAGCGCATGCCGCGAGAACCACCAAATACCGCGAGGCTAAGCAAGCGTACCGGGCTACTCAAGAGACGCCAGAAGCGTATGCCGTGAGAACCACCAAAGACCGCGAGGCTAAGCAAGCGTACCGAGGCCAAGAAAGCGTACCGGGCTACTCAAGAGAGGCCAGAAGCGCATGCCGCGAGAACCACCAAATACCGCGAGGCCAAGAAAGCGTACCGGGCTACTGAAGAGACGCCAGAAGCGCATGCAGCGAGAACCGCCAAAGACCGCGAGGCTAGCAAGCGTACCGGGCTACTGAAGAGACGCCAGAAGCGCCGGCAGATGACTATCGTCTTTCGACGACATTTGCAGCGAAGCACGCAGATACGCGGCCATTTTTTCTATTGCCGGACGCGACCATCGAAGCGTGAGCCCATAACAGCTTCGTTGTAAAAAGGAATACAGCAGAAATGTGAATAGAAACTTGCGCGGACACAGAGTGGCATTCTATTTTTTTAACTATTTTTGCGATGGCTCCTGTGATTCCTTGCTTCCCTGATATATATATATATATATATATATATATATATATATATATACATACCCACGTATTCGCGGTAGCTCCATGGTGAGAGCATCGCAGGCGTAATGTGAAGACGTGGGTTCGTTCCCCACCTGCAGACAGTTGTTTTTCATCCGTTTTCATTTCCACTAATTTATCATTTCTTTAATTTATTTAGTAAGTACAAGTAATTTCCCCTATATTCTCCTTGGTGTCATTGTTTGTTGGCTTCTTATGATATGGTAATAAAAATCGGGGCCCTCGGTTCCCTTTCTTCTCGTTCATTACATAACGATCGAGGGCTCCAATCCGGCAACATTGATGCCTTCAGATAGCATATGTGGGTTTATTGGCCAATTGCCATCACCCAAAAAGATCACGTGCTCGTGACGCCTGCGGCAGAAAGGATGTTCCACATCCGCCCCTAGGTTTGTGGGTGGTGGAGCTGGCTAACACACCCAGGGTTAATTCTAGTTGTAAGGAATAATAACCCAGAAAGTAGATGGGAAAACGGCTCCACGGTAGCTCAATGGTGAGAGCATCGCACGCGTAATGCGAAAACGTGAGTTTGCCCCACCTGCGGACAGTTGTTATTTCATCCATTTTAATTTCCATTAATTTATATTTTCTTTATTTCAATTAGTAAGTACAAGTAATTTCCCCTATGTTGTCCTTGGTGTCATTGTTTGTTGGCTTCTTATGAAAGGGTAAAAGAGACATGTAAGGAACATTTATGGATTAGCGGCACATGGCAAGGCAAAAGGGCGTGGCTACGAGTAGCTTACCAATGGACAAGTAGTGATAGCAGAGAAAATTAGGAAATCGGTTGATTGCATTAGAAGCGATATAATGACTTCAAGAAATCGGGCCAGGTGATATTAGTGGGAGATATGAACGCGCACATGGATGGTTTAGACGGATATAGTGATTACAACGGTTGTCTAGTGCTGGATCTGTGTGATGAACACAGCCTCATAGTAATTAACACGGTGAATAAGTGTCATAGACAGGTAACGTGGCAATGAGGGAACAGGCAGTAATACATGTATCGACTACGCCTTAGTCTCACAAATGGTCTACGAACAAGAACACCAAATGATAATAGACGAAAATGGAAAAAAAATAGCCTGGGTAGCTATCATAGAGGTTTAGCATTAAAGTTTTGGAGAGATACTAATGCTGAACACGAACTAATAGCCTCGGAATTTTTAAACATGAATGAAGAGCAAATAACAGAGATCGCACTAAAAAACAGAGAAGAAAATTGAGGCTTTTCCTACAGCAGTCTGGGAATATAAGGAACTGGTAGACGTTATACAGCAGGAAATAAGGCAGACACGGGCAAAACAATTGTTAGATTGGAAAGAGGAAACCATGTAAGTGGTGGAACAAGGAATTAAAGCAAGCTATAGTAGAGCGTGAAGAGGCGTCTAGGTATCATCGAAAAGCCAAAAAGTGTGGATTACACGAAGAAAAGGGGCTTCCTAGGTTGAACACAAACCGTGAAAAGACAAGGGTGGCGAGTCAGCTCGTGCAAGTAGTAGTAGTAGTGTAAACTTTGTTTTGTCCGAGATGGAGTTTAGGGAGGGGGGGAGTGGGACCGTCCTCTTCTTCTTCAGGCGACGGCCATCTGGACGACCCGGTGTTGGAGATGCAGGTCTAAGCTCAGCAGTGCAGTCTCCCACTGCTCTAGGGTAGTTATGGGAAGGGAGGTAATAAGCTAGTGCTTTTTTCTGGTCCTTATCAGATGACATGCCCACATGATGTGGTTAAGATCGGCTCTACCTGCGCATAATTTACAATCTGCTGTATATAGCCCGGGAGGCGACTTTACAATTGCTAGTAAGTACAGCGGGGGCGTGGCACTGCGGGTCACGTGACTTCCACTTAACACGTGTTGTCATGGCACTCGTGGAGCTCCTAGGTGCCTATGGACATAATCGCTTAATGACTTTTGAGGCACTGGTCTGCGCGGCGGCTGCTAGTTACTGATCGTGGCTCTCTTATCTCCGGGACCGGACGCAGCGACCTTGCCGAGTGTAGCTCCCGTGCGTAGGGAGCGAATCGTTTAGTCCGCGTTGACTGTCTGGCGGTATCTGGGCCACGCCGGCCGCGCTTTATTATTGTAGCGTTTGTTCTAGTGAAGGAAATCGCTGCAGTAGGGGTGGTGTAGCATGGCGGCTTTTGAACTCGGTGAACTGTGGTGGTGTGTACAAGCGGATACTGCTCGTGTTTGAGCCCCGGTGCCGGGTGCCGACGCGAAGCGGCGGTCGTTGGGGTGTTCCGGAGCGCACCGTAGCAACAACCCAAATAAAAAATACTGCTCCAGACAGGTAGACTGCTCCCTCCCTGCTAGTGAGATTATATTTGGATCATCAAAACAGTGATGCGTTTATTTAGAAATACCATCGTTTCTCTCTCGCACCCGCTTGTCCTCGCGGGTGTGAGAGAGAAACGATGGTATTCCTAAATAAACGCATCACTGTTTTGATGATCCAAATATAATCTCACTATCAGGGAGGGAGCAGTCTACCTGACTGGAGCAGTATTTTTTATTTGGGTTGTTGCTACGGTGCGCTCCGCAACACCCCAACGACCGCCGCTTCGCGTCGGCACCCGGCACCGGGGCTCAAACACGAGCAGTATCCGCTTGTTTACACCACCACAGTTCACCGAGATCAAAAGCCGTCATGCCACACCACCACTACTGCAACGATTTCCACCACTAGAACAAACGCTACAATAATAAAGCGCGGCGGCATGGCCCAGACACCGCCAGACATTCAACGCGCCCTAAACGATTCGCTCCCTACGCACGTAGGAGCTGCTGGGCTCGGCATGGTCGTTGCGCCCGGTCCCGGAGATAAGAGAGCCACGCTTAGCGGACACCAGTGCATCAAAAGTCCCTAAGCGATTATGTCCCTAGGCACCTAGGAGCTCCACGATCTCCATGACAACACGTGTTAAGCGGAAGTCACGTGACCTGCTGCGCCACGCCCCCGCTGTACCTACTAGCAATAGTAAAGACGCGCCCGGGATAGAGGTGACTGTACGTCACTGTAATTGGGAAAGTGTGCGTCTGTAAAAGCGCCAGGTAACTGATTGCTTTTTTATCTAAATTTTTGCAAGCGGCAGGGTAATACCCCGTGCCCTGGCGGCAGAATTGTAGAATTTCCTTGTAGGATACCATCCGTTCCCTGCCTGAACGGCGGAGGGATTCGAACTGCTCATCGCAAGAGGTTGTCGTGCGAGCGCGGATGGCCAGTTCTCGGGCCGCACTGTGAGCAGCTTCATTTCCCGGAAGACCAGAGTGCGCCATTGCCCAAACGAGTTGCGTCCATGTTCGCCGGGTTTCGGGTACCCTGGCCAGAATTTAGGGGGCTTCAGGCGAAATACGCCCTTCCGCGCAACTTAGTTTAGCTGTCTTTGAGTCGCTGAGTATGAATTCGGCTGCGGATGAAGCGTACGCCAAGGCGATTGCGACTTCCTCCCCGACCTCCGGCGAGGTTGTAATGACTGAGGTTGCAGCGATGATTTGATTTTGCTGATCTAGTACAGCCGCTGTCATAGCATCTCGGCCGTGATACTCGGCAGCCTCTGCATAGACCACGTCGCTAGTGTTTGCAAAGAGTTTTCGTAAGAGAAAATAAATGCGCAAATGAACGTTGGGTGCATAACATTCACAAAAGAGACAAAGGCGCCCCAAGAAAATTCTGGAACCATATAAAAGAACTCGGAGCTCAAACTAACAACTCGCAAACGGCTATAAGAGATGAAGACGGTAATGTTTACGAAGGAGATGATGCGCTGCGGTACATCACAGACGGTATTAGGGATAACTTCGGCACGAGATAAAGCGTAGTTCAGACAACAGATCCAGCAGCAAGAGAGAGGCCTGAGAGATCAAAATTTAGCATATAAAGCATAGAATGCCCATAATAACACGACACCAGGACCCGATGAAATCCCAATACAGCCAATCGAAAACCTCTGTCCAAAGAACAAGGCACTACTGACTAATGCCATAGAGCAAGTGATTAGAACGAAGAAAATTCCAGTTGGATGGCGCCAAAGCAAGATTAACCTCATCTACAAAGGCAAAGTAGATAAGGATAAGACGAGCTCGTACAGGCCACTTACAGTAACGTCAGTGATATACAGAATGGCAATGCAAGCCATAAAATTAGAAATGTCGAAGTGAGAGGAGAAAACGATGTATTGGGGGAACTGCAGAATGGGTTCAAGCCAGGCAGCCGCTTAGAGGATAGTATGTTTGTACTAACTCTGTGCATAAAGATTTCAGTAGCTCAGAATAGACCTTCATCGATAGCATTTGCAGATATTAAAGGAGCCTATGACAACGCAGGCAGGGAATTGATATGGGATAGTCTTTAGCCCTTTCAGCCCTGGTGTCGTCAAATGACGACATGACTTAAAATCAGAATTTTCAGCATGAAAAAAGAACCGAAACTGCTTGTATTTTTCCCGCATTGTACTATTCAAAGTGCTAGTGCCATTGCCATGGTTAGTCACCTGACTCTATGGAGCCGTGTCGAACGAGGAAGAAGAAATGACAACAACAAACATGGCAGACGCGCCGTCAGGTACGTGCACTTTTTTTCTTTATAATTGAATAACCCCTGCGTAGTTTACGTTGCGGTTTTTTATAGTGTCTAAACAGATTGCAGAGAACGCATGTACTTGAATAAGCGTCATTGCATGGTGATATTACTTGTAAGAAGATGTTTTTTCCGTGTGCGGTTTTGACGACAGCAGGGCTTTGGGGTTGTATATGGCGTGCCGTCGGCTTGCCATTGCGTCCGATTTCATTGGGTGTTTTTTTTTTCTTTTTTTTTCAGGCACGCCTATACCGTTGTAAGAGGGACATGAGGACGATGACGTGACCGGTATCATGGTCGTGTCGAGGACATTGTGCGCGTACTCGCCCGAAAGAGACCCCTGGAGAGAGCCGGAGGCCGGGGACGGTGCGGTAGCGCATCGGGTGGTCGACAAGACGGTATCGGGGCAAGTCGAGGGAGGAAGGCTTGTCTGATGGTGGCTGACGGGCACAGGACGAAATGCGGGTAGCGCTGGTGGTGGGAACGCAGGCAGCGATTCGCGCACCGTGCGGTCAGCCACTGGAAGAGGGTAGTACGACGGCTGTACGAGCAGTGCCGTCGTTCCTACTCAGAAGGGCGAAGGCGGCGAGCCGAGCGACGGCTGCGACGACCACTGTGGCAAGCTTCTGGAACGACACTGCGCGCGCCGAGCTTGCGCCTCGAGCACGCGCTGCGCTTCCTTATTTTTCACTTCTTTGACAGCCGGCGCCAAGGCACCGGCTGAAAGCGTCGACCAAAACGCCCAGCGTTGCGGCGTCGGTGGGCGCTACACCGTGTATACCGACAGATTCATTCTATTCCCGCCAGAACTTGCGTTCTAGGCATCTGTAAGAATGCAGTGATGCAATTTTCTGTGAACTTGATAATGGAAACTTGTCTGATGTGGAGGGAGAAATCGACGGATCTTCAGACAGTGGTGATGAGTTTGAGCAGCCTGAGCCAGATATTTCACGTTATCAATGCCTCAGTTGTGAACGCATGGCTGGAGTATAGAAGTGATGCAGCTGCACAAGGACTGATGCCTGCCAAGTAACTGGACTTACTGGACTTCACCCTCCATATTACTGAAGCACTTGCACGAGCCGACAGCCGGCCAAAAGTGCGAAAGCGAGGAAGGCCGTCACTCTCCCCTCTGGTGACTTCAAAAAAAAAAAAAAAAAAGCAAGACAAGCTGAAAATAGGCCTGTACAAGATATCAGATTTGATCAAGTGGGACACTGGCCTCTTCGTACCGACAGCAGGGAACAGCGTTGTAAGCTTGAGGGATGCACAGGACAAACCCGTATCATGTGCGAAAAATGTAACGTGCACCTGTGTCTTGTCAAGGCTCGAAACTGCTTCAGAGGCTTCCACATGAACAATTTGTGAAGTTTGTGTTTGCAATGATTGTGTTTTTCACCTCTGAATAAATTAGCTTTTCACTGCGTTTCGCAACCACTGAGCCCTGATGTGCGGTTTTGACGACATGACTGTAAATCGGCAAATAATAACACAAACGACTTATTTTTTGCTCAGGCATGTTTCTAGAGTCCTTGTGGTGTAAAATATGCAAAGCAAAAAAATATATGCAAGAAATAGAAAATCCAGGGCTGAAATGGTTAGCACGAAGGCATACTGGACGATTTCGTGGAGCTGCTCAGGGAGATATATAAAGACAACCGAGTACAAGTTGTATGGGAAGGTGCAAAAAGTAATTAAATGGCGGGAATTCACCAAGGATTCAAGCAAGGATGTCCTCCGTCTCCATTGTTCATGCTTTATGGCAAGGGTATGGAACGACGACTGGAAAACAACGAATTAGCGTTTGATTTATTCCACGTGCGTAATGAACAAATGGTGCAGCAGAAGGTCCCTGGACTGATGTACGCAGACGACATAGTGCTACTAGCGGACAATAAGAAAGATTTACAGATGCTTAGGAATATCTGTGGCAACGCAGCGACAAATCTAGGCGTTAGGTTTAGCACAGAGAAATCAGGTATTATGACCGTTAATGAAGAATCGTGTAATTACTTACCAATTACAACACAATTACGTACAATTCCGTACAATTACCTACAAGCAATATAAGTACCTCGGCATATACATAAATGAAGGAAAGCTTACTCAAGCAATCACCAAGATAATCTGAAAATATAGGGGAAGCGGAATGTAGCAAGAATGAAACACAGAGCACTGTGGGGCCACAATAAGTATGAAGTGATGCGTGGAATCTGGAAAGGAGTAATGGTGGCAGAGCTAACGTTCGCAAATGCCATTTTATGCTGAAAATCAGATATAATCTGGGGGTAGAAGTTCACCAAATATCAGTAGGCCGGTTGGCTTAAGGAGCACACGGTAAAACAACAAATGAGGCAGTGCAGGGTGGCATGGGTTGGGCTTCTTTGGAAGTCAGAGAAGCACAGAGCAAAGTTAGTTTTGAAGAAAGACTCAGAAACATGGATGAAAATAAGTGGGCGGCTAAAGTGCACAAGTATCTGTACCTGAAAAGCATTTACACAGAATGGAGGAAGAGGACAAGAAAGTTGGCAACCAAGTACAGGATAATCGAAACTGTAAATAGACAACCAGGAGTCATCAGAATGAAAGTGAGAGAAATAGAGAAAGTCAATTGGATGCAAAGAATGGAAACAAAGGGACCATGGATACTTACAAGGATGAGAAGAAAGAAATTAGAAGGGAAAATGTGTGCCTTGCTATTAGAGGCTCGAGCCGGTTGCCTAAGGACCAATACATACCGGACCAAATATTCGGAGCTAGATGAGGCATGTGTATGCTGCAGCAAAGATCCGGAGACAACACATCCTAATGGACTGTGAAGGGATTCACACAGTCAGGACAGGGGGTAGCGTACACCTTCCACGAGAGCTTGGATTTAAAGTGGACGGATGCGTCAACCGGGTCACCAGTAGAAATAAGCAAGATATGTTTAATGTATTGTTGGACAAAAAAGCAGGGAAGAGATTCACATGACCCGATTCAATCTCCTACAGTCATAGGTAGCGGTACAAGGTAGAAATTGTAGAAAAAAAAAGCTTAATGAAATGTATACAAAAATGCGTGATAAAAACATGTTCAGCAAACCTGAATCAAGCAGGTTAGGTGACTAATTGTCACCTAACCAAATAGTTTCAAAGGGGATGCCAATAAACCATTATCATTATCATCATATTCAGGCTGCGCCCTCAATAAAGCGGGTATTTATTTACAATAAATTTTGATCACACAGGAAACAAAATAAAACGTGCACTATGCCACACTGTCCAAGGACGCAACTGCACCTCTATTTCCTTCGTGCCAACACGCAGGAGGAGGAAGTAAAAAGAGAAGGCAGGGATGGTAACCAGTAATGCATCTGGTTGGCTATCCTACACTGGGGAACGTCTTGAATACTATGATGATTTTCCTTCTATGGCAAATAAGCACAACGACGCATTGATCAAGAAGCGGGCGGTGCATATCATGCCAGCACCAAATAGCTCGTTGTAGATTTTTATTATTTCTATACCTTGGCGCATATCCACTATAGGGGATCGGCAAAGAGCGAGTGGTTCATATAGTGCCATATTACCTAGCTCTTTGAGAGGATCGCTGTATGTTGATGCTGATCACAATTTTCATACTATGGCATATACCTAAAGCGGGGGAAGGGCTGGCCAAGGAGCAGCCGGTATATTTAACAAAAATTAGAAGAAATTAATAAATATTTGTTAATATCACATTTCTCACATTGTTGGACTGACGGATGGATGGATGATATGTGCGTCGCCTT
This sequence comes from Dermacentor silvarum, assembly GCF_013339745.2. Taxonomy (NCBI): domain Eukaryota; kingdom Metazoa; phylum Arthropoda; class Arachnida; order Ixodida; family Ixodidae; genus Dermacentor; species Dermacentor silvarum. The sequence goes on from NC_051159.1 coordinate 13,183,100, forward strand.
TGAAACGGGACGGTGGGTTGTGTCACGTCACCAAGCGCTTCTTAGTTTGCCTAATATCCTTCCTATCTTAAAGCACACGCACGCACGCAATCACACACACACACACACACAGAGAGCGAGAATTCCCTGCGTTAGACTTTCTGAACAGCTATTGGCAACTTTGTTTTTGCACACCTGTGTTGTTTTTGGCCTCCCTACTTTTCTGCCACCAAACCTCCAATCATCTCTTACTGATCTCTATGGCGCAAATGTTTACTTTCTCTTCGCTATCCCTGAACCCAAGGGCTTCAAGGAGACCCGAGGAGCCTAAGCCGACAGCAATCGACCTTCGGTCAGGGTACTGGCAGATCGCCGTTGATGACATGGACCGTAAGAAGACCGCTTTTGTTACCCCTGACGGCCTTTATCAGTTTAAAGTCGTGCCTTTCGGCTTATGCAACGCCCCGGCCACCTTCGAACGCATGATGGACACCCTCTTGCAGGATTTTAAATGGTCCATTTGCCTGTGTTATCTTGATGACGTCATTGTATTTTCACCAAACTTTGAAACACATCTCGACCGACTTTCTTCTATCCATTCTGCTTTTCGCAAAGCCGGTCTGCAACTTAATTCATCTAAGTGCCACTTCGGACGTCACTAACTTATCATGCTGTGTCATCTCGTCGACTCAACCGCTCTTCGCCCCGACCCTGACAAAGTTCGAGCTGTGCTGCAGTTCCCCGTTCCGACTTGCAGAGAGGAAGTTCGTAGCTTTCTGGGACTGTGCTCCTACTTCCGTTGTTTTGTGAAGAATTTCGCAGAAATCGAACGCCCTCTCACAAACTTACTGAAGAAAGGCGTCTCGTTATTTTGGGGTGCTGCACAGGCTGCCGCCTTCTCTACCCTCATCACGTCGCTAACTACACCACCTGTCCTGGCTCATTTCGAGAGCTCCGCTCCAACAGAACTCAGCACCGATGCCAGCAGGCTACGGAATCGGCGCTGTTTTAGTCCAGCATCAGAATGGGCATGCCCGTGTTATCGCCTATGCCAGCCGTCTCCTTTCCTTAGCCGGACAGAACTACTCTATTGGAGAACGGGAGTGTCTTGCTCTCGTTTGGGCGGTGGGAAAATTCCGCCCCTATTTACATGGACAGCATTTCACCGTGACTACCGATCACCACGCACATTGCTGGCTTCCGTCGCTTAAGAATCCCACTGGGCGTCTTGGTCGCTGGGCACTCCGGCTCCAAGAATACCTTTCTCCGTTTCGTATAAATCTGGCCGATTGTACCGGGCGGCTGACTGTTTGTCCCGCAATCCCGTGGATGCTCCTGAAGCCTTCGATGACACGCCTGCATGTGTACTCTCGCTCTCCGCTTTAAGCCACATCCGTGATGAACAGCGCCGTGATCCCATTTTAAGTGAGCTTATTGAGAAGCTGGATTCCGCAGCGCCCGATCCTTCCCGTCGCCCCTTCGTGCTTAAAGATGACACATTATATCGCTACAACGCCCACCCGGACGGAGGTGAACTGTTGCTCGTCGTTCCTACACATCTGCGCTTGAGCGTTCTCGGTCAGCTACATGACGCCCCGACCACTGGTCACCTTGGAGTCTCCCGGACCTACGATCGCGTTCGGACGTCGCTTCTTTTGGCCCGGTCTTTACCGCTCCGTTCGTCGCTACGTAGCTGCTTGTGAACCCTGCCGACGCCGAAAGAAACCACCTAAGCCTCCTGCTGGCCTCCTTCAGCCCCTTGACGTCTCATCTGACCCCTCCTTCCGAGTTGGTCTTCACCTCCTCGGTTCTTTCCCAACCTCTACTTCTGGAAACAAATGGATTGTCGTTGCTACGGACGACACCACCTGATACGCAATTACACGCGCTCTTCCTACCAGTTGTGCTACGGACGTCGCTGATTTCCTGCTACCCGATGTCCTCTTACATCACGGAACCCCTCGTTTACTCCTCACTGACCGTGGCCGCTACTTTCTCTCGAGTTTTCGATGACCTGCTTCGCTCCTGCGGGACAAAACACAAATTTACAACGTCTTACCACCCGCAAACCAATGGCTTGACTGAGCGCTTCAACCGGACGCTAACTGAATTCTTTCTATGTATGTCTCATCTGACCATCAAGACGGGGATGTTGCGCTGCCCTTCGTTACATCCGCCTACAATTCCTCCCATCATGATACTGCTGGTTTTTCACCCTTTTATCTTCTGTTTGGCCGCGACCCAACGTTACCTTTTGACACTATCATCCCCGATGCTGACCATTTGCTAACTGAGTACACTCGCGATGCCATTTCCTGAGCTGATGAGACACGCCAAATTGCTCGCCATCCCTTTACTACATCGCAAGGCCACCAGAAGTACCGCTACGACTCCCGTCATCGCGACGTTATCTATACTCCGGGTGCCCTTGCGCTCCTATGGACTCCGACTCGGCGTTTTGGACTCTCCGAAAAATTGCTTTCGCGGTACTCCGGACACTACCACCTCTTATGCCGTGTAACAGACGTCACGTATGAGATTGGCCCACTTAAGTCTTCCTCACCAACCGTTTCACCACCTACTGACGTTGTTCACGTATCCCGCCTTAAACCTTACCACTTGCCTGGATCATACGAAGCACCGTCACTGTGCTTGAGCAGTCGGGGGTCATGCCACGGTATGATTCCTCTAGAGGAGCATCGATGAAGAAGACGCTGATGATCAGGCGCGCGCTCTAGGCCATATGGTTGAACGCTTGATCGCCTTGTAAATATACTGTAAATACGTTTTCCTGTTGTGTTTGCCTCCGCGTAACAATATCTTCACATTCAAATAAAACATGTCCGATCGTTTTCCCAGCTTTATCGAGGCAAGCGACGTGCTTCTTCTTCCTCCGTGTACCTCGCTTTATAACAACGCGATCTAAGGCATCCTGATATCGCTTCGAAAAGTAAGGAGCCTCCCTTTGAGTTATCATAAATTGTTTCTTTCCTGATTTTATTGCTGATGTAGTTACTTATAGCAAGTCTTTTCCATTGCCGCCGCCATGAGATTGTCTCAGCCTCACGCACTTTGCGTTGGACGTTCTTTGTTGTCATGTTGCCTACTCTACCGGTCGCATCCTTGCTGATAAGCTTCCTAGTTCTTTTCCACTACTGTGAGCCAATGTTTTTCGTGTACAAATACCTCAACACTCTCGCATCCTATTTACTTTCTTTAACACTTTCCCGTTGTTCTTCAAGCTCAATTTTACATTGAGCTTCCCTCACTTCAAAACTTGTCCCTACCAAATCACCCTGCACATCTTCATTAGCAGTCTTCCCGTGAGCGCTGAATGCGAGGCGTCCCACTAACTTTTGGTTGCCACCGAGCACTGATTGTACCCTCACCTCATTGGAACCATTACACAAGTCCTGGAACCATTACACTTTTCCACATACCTCGGAGCACCTCGTGTAAATTGTATCCCCCTAGCTCTCCGTGTTTCATTATGCCGCGTTTCATTTCCCCTTTTCTATCATTGATTTTTTATTGTGTCTGCAGATATCTATCGCCTTAGTTTATACACCAAGGTATTTGTATTCTTTTACCCGATATGTTTCCTGGCCCTGTGAATCACTGTATTCGTTGAATACCATATAACTTGATTTCTAGTGATAAATTTCAATCCTAAGTTCTCACATTTCGGACCGCCGATACTAGCCAGACGTTGCATACAATTTTCCTTGTTACCAAGCAGCACAATTACCAATCAGCCCAAACCTGGAAGCGGCTGCTCTACTATTGTGCTCTACTATTGTGTATGAGAGAATAAACCCTATATTGGTTAGTTCTAGCGCCCTTTCCCTCGTTACCTCTACATCGTAAACCGCAGTGGGATAAATGGCACCGCTGTCTCCGTCCCTTGGTGATATCAACTTTCTCCTCCCTCTTCATTCGTTCCCGTTCAACGCAAACGGTATTTTCGAGGCAAATCTCCCTCCAAAGCGCTATACAGTCGTTGCCTAATCCTTCCCCTTCCCGAATATTCCACAAAATGTTGCGGTCTAGGTTATCATTCGCTGCGGTAATGTCTAAAAAGAGACACATATAACGCTATTGTTACTTCTCTGGATATTTTATTGCACTGACTAAGAACAATTATGTTATCATCTACAGGCCTGTCAATTATGAAGCCATTCTGAAGCTCTCCCAGTATGCCATTATGTTCTGCCCATGATTGCAGCTTTAATTTAAATGCCTGTATTACTAACCTGTATTGCCGATGTAATGGTCAACGGTCTGCCCACCAGTGATTTCTATATTTTTCCCCGTTACCTTTATAAGTTGAATTCATTATACTTTGTCACTTCTTCGTTCTACTTGATATTCGTCTATCTTTTAGGCCTTTTTCTACTGCTTTCAACAGAGCTTCCTGACTTCTTCGTCCTAGTTCATAATTCAGCCTTAGGGGAACATCGTCTAAACCTGTGGTGTGTTAGGAATTTTCTCTTTGGCTTTCGTCGAGTTGAAATTTCTCAGCAGCAGGTCCTTTTCCATCTGACTCTCGTTCATGCATTTTTCCTCAGAAACCACCTCGCCATTGCCTTACACGGTTTGGTTGTTATTTTTCGAACGTAATTTAATGCCACACCTCCTTCCATTTTGTTTGCATCTTCGTCTAGGATTTGTTTGATCTATAGTTCGGGACTTCTTTCCTAGTAAGTTAATGTTTTTTTTTTTCAAAATACTAGGTGCGGTCTTCGTTTTCTCGCGTATTTCTGACAACCAACGTTTACTTTCACCTTTAACCTTAGCTGGAACCAGTATTTAAACCATAGATTTTTTCTCACGCTATATTTCCGATTTTCTGGCTAATTTGTCCTGTGGCAACAGCGATTTTTTTTTCGTCTGCCTGTGCTCTCGTGGTGCTTCCTGTCGTTCGGCGATTGCTTCTCGTATCTCGCTGTTTCACCAGCTTTTCGGCTTCTTCTTTTTCCTTTTCAATGAGCATGCTGCTTTTCTTTCCGTATTTGTGTCGTAATTGCACTTAGAAGCTCACTATATTCCCGCTTTTTGCTTGGCCATTTGCCAAATTCTTCCTCGACTCATGTGATTATGTTAGTTATTTGTTCGGCGTTCAAATTTGGGCTGGCCATTCTTAGCTCCTTGCTCTCTTTCCGAACTGCATATCCTATGTTCAAAACGATGCGTTTATGCTCACTCCCTAGGCTGCCAAACCCTTCCTTGTCAAGGACCATTTCTCTCAACTTATCATAAATTCCTTGTTTCATTAGAAAGCAATCAATGGTCGATTACGTATTTCCGACTTCCCATATGATCTGGCTATCACATTTAGGCCCCGTATTCCTAATAACAAGGTTACGTTGCTCACAGAGGTCTAGCATTAATTTCCCGTTGGCATTGCCATTAACTTCCCGTGTAAGCGTCTAGATTCTGCATGTGGGAATTCACATCACCTAACAGGATAATTTCGGCATCATTCCCAAAACCCTTATTATCAGCATTTGAGCGTTCCACTAACTCTTGACTCTTCTCTTGGAAATTCGTTGCAATGAATATCAGTTGATAGCAGCGCTGTATTTTCGTCTCCTCTGTCGCCCTGCGTGCCCGTTTGTGCGATGACTCATGCTGTATTTCTCCTTGATATTTCGACATATTAGGAGTCAAACACGAGCGTCGGGAAAACGTGTGAAAGGCCGGAAAATAAGCGCTTCCATGCCTAAAACAAGGCTCTTCGCACTAGAGCTACTAAACTCGTGTTCCTGCGGTATTGTGCTTTTGGTGGGACGTCCTTACCCCGAAAGAACTTTCTCGGGGGCTTGTGGGCACATTTCTTTCAGTACTAAATTTCTGAAGCGCGAAATATACTGGGCATGAAAGAACCCAAAACGACGTAAAACGTGGCGCCATTGTGCAGCGTTCGCGCTTGGTAATTAGTGTAACGTGTGGCATCCTGCACAAATGCTGAGAATGGCTGCGTGTGTGCAGGTATTTTTGAGACCAGAAGAAGGTGACGTCAATCCTGCGGATAAGGACTCCGTTCTAGTATAGTTTGAAGATTTACGTATTTCGTTTTACGAGAGGTAATCACCACTGGTTCCTTAAAACTCAGCATAAAATAAGTATAATCAAATTTGGAGGAAAAGCAACTTTGTTAACAAAACAATGTACAGCGTGTCTTCACTGCGTAGTCTTTCATACCACACTGCGATGGGCGGATGCTCTCCCTCAGAGGTGATAAGGAGTGCGCTCTATGCGTCTTCGCATCTAGGAAGCGGGATACATATTCTGTGGTCGCGCCAAAGCATGAATTGTAGTTGCCAGAAGCATGTCACTTTTCCTCTAGGGATATGTCCTTTGTTACAGGCGCGGGGCATTCACAGCCCTGTTTGTTTATTTGTTTATTTTCCCACATACGTTGTTTACATGAATGGGAAGTTTAAAGAACATGACAATCTCAGCCTTGTCATCCTGCTGTGGCCAAAGCTAATAGCGCCAGAGTAAGTAATAACTTCTACCGACATTGTTTTTATGCGGTTTTCATTAAGCGCATTGATACTACATTTTTCCTTTGTCCTCAAGCTGGACTCAACACTGCGCGGCAAAATATCCGCCCATGCATTACCACTTTCCAGCGCTTCTGAATTCCACGGGAGACTGAACTTTGACCACTGGAATAGCGACATGAAATGGCGAAAACTGTGGATATGAGTTCTCGGCAGCAGCAAAATGTGATTTTGAAAAAAAAAGAATGGTTATAAAGAAACCTAAGCAAGGCATTTCCGCTCGTCGGAACGTTGGCTCTAGTCTGGGGCTTTCCTTTGAAACCACTTCTAGATGCCCCTTTCGTAATACGATGAACGTTTTTTTTTTCAGTTATAACATATTCATCACTACGTCATATCCAATTACGTGCTTCATGCATTACGCGCGTTTGGCATTGCTTTTTCTTGCCGGGAAAGTACCGAGTGCATCACTTCTTGCATTTTGTAATTCGAACAGGTTTTATTGCTGCCTATACTAAATGATAGAGTTCAGGCCCCCAGTATAAAAACTACACTGGGGCCCTCACAGTTCAGCTTTCATAGGCCACCATCCATGAATCAAAGCCTGCGACTTTCACTTTTATTAATCGGTAGCTTGGCTGCTCTCAGAAAGTTGCCTGCTGCTGGGGTAGTTCTTTACGCAAATCGCGAGAGCTGGTCAACGTTCGCAGCCAACAGCCTTTTTTTGCTCAGAGGGTGGATTTCATTCGAAAAATGCCATGCATCTCAACTCCATTCCTAATCATCCTAATGACTTGCCTTCATGTGTCTCAGTAAGATATTGACCGCAGATATATGTCGCGGCCAGCGACAGGCGAACGCCGGTAATCCAGTGCGCTTACATCTGCGCGAATACGGTGTTTTCAGTCATTCCACGGCAGCTGGCTAGTTCTTTCGCCGGTATTACTAGGCGCAGCGTAACGGAAAACAATCGTGATGTTTGTTCTAGATGTATCGCAGAGACTGTTATGGCGGTTCTCAGCGCACGCTCCTTCGTCGTGGAGCCTAGTCAGGCTGAACGTGGAACACCCTTCAGATGGCTGTGTATTTATATTTTTAACTTCTGAGTGCACGACTCTGTGAAGCCCCCCTCCCCCCCCCCCCTCCCCCCGTGTTTGCATGAGCCTTCCCCAAGTTCAGGAACAGGTCGGATTAAGTTTGCGAAATGCTACTTTCTCGCGACATGTCTGCAAACTCCCTGAGGGTTAGCGTGCAGAAAGCTTTGCCTTTAGACTACTTTTCATCTCTAAGTACGATTTCTGTTTCTCTCATTAGTTCCTCCCGCATTTCGTTTTGTTTTTGTTACGCAGTGGCTCCTTTCCATAGAGACAAAAAAAAATAACCCAACCCGAAGACAGATGCTTTGAGAGATACCAGCGACTGCTACGTCCACTCGTTGCACAGTATCCGCGCCTTGGCTAGGCGACCAGATAATTGGGAACGTGAAGTCTCTATTTGTCTCTTTATTCCCCGCACTATCGCCTTTGAATCTTTACTGTTCCGAGGTGATTTACTCCATGGTGCGGCGACAAAAGTGGTGGACCGTGAAGAACGGAAGTGCGGGAAAGTAAAAATATTTGCACGAAGTTTAATTAGGCCGCCTTGCTTCCAATGTGCGGCGCTGTATATGAGGCCCCGTCGCACTCCCCACTTTCTCCGCCAAACAAAAATGAAGTCACCGATAGTGATGCTTGTTCGGGTTCACAGTTTAAGTATCTTGTTTATCGCTGTCAAGCAGAACTTTTTTTTTTCACGCCTATTGTTTTTAAATAATAATGTTGTGTTCCTGTGACTGAAAAGTCTTGCAACAAAGAAAATAAAATACCGGTTACTTCAAAGAGCGCTGTAATCTTACGTTTTGCTGCTTTGTGCAATTTTTTGGCACCGCTTTCATCCTCAGGGCAATTCTGCACATTCGTGATAATTATTCGTACTTCAATGCAGCGAATGACAATCACAGACCACCTGAAGTCGGCACCTGCACCCTTCTTAGGTTTTCGCTCTACAAAAGCTATGTCGAGATAAATTAATTCCTTCAAAGTTTGGCTAGTGCCGTATAGACAGAAGAATAAATCACGTGTCAGCGTTTTACCGTTTCGAGCCCCACACATGGTTGTAAACTGTTCATTTGTTAAGATAAGAAGTATCATATCGTAGGCCGTGATTCTCACTTTATTCTGTGTAGTCAAAATACACAGAAAGAACAAACCTGGGCACGACGGTATCTTACATTCAGTAATATGGGGCCCTCACAGTTTTCGGTTTCGATTAATATTGAAAATAACCTTAAATTCTCTATCAGTACCCTCACTAGCTCTGAGTAACATGTCAATGTGGCTTTTTTCTTGTGTTGTAACAGCACCTTCCCACACCGTTATTGTTTAAAGCTATAAGTTTTCTATTATGAACGGTAGATTATCTCAGTGCTTTTTTTTCTACCCTTATTTTTTAGGCAATGTGCTCTCTACGATATTTGGTAATATTTCGCGCTTTTCTACTCGCACCTTTGTCAGGAAGCTTTTCTCATGACAAAAGCTTCTGAGCGAAAAAAAAACGAAACCGGAAAGGTAGGGAGGTTAACCAAGGACATGCCAGGTCGGTTGCCCTACACATGGGGTGGGGGGCGAATAGATAAGAACCAAGGCTAACAAAAGAATAAAGAGGCAGTCATTCTAACACATTTGCAGAGAAATATTCGTTAGGTGTCACTAGCGTTCGTACAGTCAAGTCGCCTTCAAGAAGTGCCATAGGCCTCTGTGGCCTTGTGCATGCAAATTTCTTTAGGCCATGGTCCGCGGATCTTTTCCTTCAACAACATACGAGAATCCAAGCGCGTGAGTCTAGTATGCACAGGACATCGTGTAGCGCCGATCGATGGGCAGTGGCATAGAAGGATTTGCCAAGGTGCTGTATTGTCCTCGTACCGTGGCATACTATTTCATCGAGTTGGGCAAGAGCCCCCTCCCTCCATTTTATCTCTCTCTTTATATATATATATATATATATATATATATATATATATATATATATATCATAGGAAGCCAACAAACATGGACACCAAAGACAACATAGGGGAAATTACTTGTACTCACTAATTCAATTAAAGAGATGATAAATTATTGGAACTTAAAGTGGAGGAAAAAAGCCGGCAGATCCCACGCCCTGTGGCAATCGATGTTATGCGAAGCAGTGTGCGGCGAGTCTACCAAGTTAACGAAACTACCATGACGGCACCAAGACTTAGGCGGCTGTTTCATGACCTACATGACACGCATGTCATGATATTCTTGTCATGATTCCTGAGGAGTACATTTAGCTAGGCCTAAGAGACCTTAAGGGGAAGCCTTAGTCATGCTCATGAGTATGACTTCGACCTTTTCCTTCACTTAATACCACATCCGAACCCATTACATTGGTTTTGAGTGTTAATCTTCTTTCGCTGTGTCAGTCATTTTTGCGGAGCCATGGTCATGAATATGGCTTCTACCACCATCCTTTAGTGTTTCCCTCACTTAGTAACCACGTCCGAACCAATTTCAGTGGTTTTTGAGCGTTCATTTTTTTCTGAGTCATTGTAATTTTTGCTGAGTCAGGCTCATGACTATGACTTCTACCATCATTTAGTGTTTCCTTTCCTTAGTACCCACGTCCTAACCCATTTCAGTGGTTTATGAGTGTTAATCTTGTTTTGCTGAGTCATTGTCATTTTTGCTGAGTCATGCTCATAATTATGACTTCTACCATAATCCCTTAGTGTTTCCTTCAATTAATACCCACGTCAGAACCCATTTTAGTGGTTTTTGATTGTTAATGTTTTGTCGTTGAGTCATTGTATATTTGCTGAGTCATGCTCGTGACAATGGCTTCTATCGCCATCCTTTAGTGTTTCCTTCCCTTAGTAACCACGTCCGAGCCCATTTTAGTGGTTTTTGAGCGTTCATTTTTTCTGAGTCATTGTAATTTTTGCTGAGTCAGGCTCATGACTATGACTTCTACCATCATTTTGTGTTTCCTTCCCTTAGTACCCACGTCCTAACCCATTTCAGTGGTTTTTGAGTGATAATGTTTTTTCGCTGGGTCATTGTCATTTTAGGCGGCTGTTTCGTGACCTGCATGACAAGCATGTCATGAAATTCAGTCATAATCTATCATTTATGTTCGTCATACACTGTTATACTATGCCAGTTTTGGTATCTACCAAGTGAACGAAACGACCACGAGAGCACCAAGACGTAGGCAGCTGTTTCGTGACCTACATGGCAACACATGTCATGATCTTCATGTGATGACTTCATGAAATTGATGTCATGACCTATCATTTATGTTCGTCATACACTATTGTCATACTATGCCAATTTTGGTATCTACCAAGTGAACGAAATGATCATGAGAGCACCAAGACGTAGGCAGCTGTTTCATGACCTGCATGACACATATTTCATGATATTCATGTCATGACCTGTCATTTATGTTCGTCATACCCTCTTCGCCTACTATGCCAAGTTTAGTAAATACCAAGTTAACGATACCATGAGAGCACCAAGACGTAGGGGGATAGATAGATAGATAGATAGATAGATAGATAGATAGATAGATAGATAGATAGATAGACACTGTCGAAGTGGCAAATGCTCGCCAAGAAATGGTTCGCATGTAAAACAACTTGCCGCTGGTGGTGAACGAACCCAAGTCTTCGCATTACACCTGCGATGCTCTTACCAATGAGCTACCGCGGCGCTGTTTTCCCATCCACTTGCTGGGGTATTTACGTTTTACTACTATAACTAACCCTGGGAGTGTTAGCCAGCGCCACCACTCACAAACGTACGCGCCGGATGTGGAACATCCTTTCTGCCACAGGAATCACGAGTACATGATCTTTTTGGGTGAAGGCAACAGGTCAATAAACCCCCATATGCTACCTGCAGGCATCAATGTTGCCGGATTCGAGACCCGCGTTATGTAATGAACGACAAAAAAAGGGAACCGAGGGGCCCGATTTTATTAATTATATCATAGGAAGCCAACAAACATACACATCAAGGACAACATAGGGGAAATTACTTGTACTTACAAACTGAATAATAGAAATGATAAATTATAGCAAATTAAAGTGGATGAAGAAACAACTTGCCGCAGGTGAGCAACGACCCCATGTCTTCGCATTACGCGTGCGATGCTCCCACCAATTGAGCTACCGCAGCGCCGGTTTCCCATCCACTTTCTGGGAATTTATGTTGTACTACTATATAACTAACCCTGGGAATGTTAGCCAGCGCCACCACTCACAAACCTACGTGGCGGATGTGGAACATCCTTTCTGGCGCAGGCTTCATGAGTACGTGGTATTCTTCGCAAGCGTAATGCGAAGACGTGGGATCGTTCCACACCTACGGTAAATTGTTATTTCATCCACTTTAATTTCCATTAATTTGTCATTTCTTTAATTCAATTAGTGAGTACAAGTTATTTCTCCTATGTTGTCCTTGGTTTGTTGGCTTCATATGATATGTAAAATAAAATCGGGCCCCTCGGTTCTTTTTCTTGTCGTTCATATATATATATATATATATATATATATATATTTCTGTCACGAAGGCCGGACCCCCACAGGAATGTCGGAAATATAAAAACGAAAACGAACAAAAGAAACACCGCATATCCACGAAGTGAATTATGATGAGTGGGCGAAGCACCGGGGGATCATTCGGTTAACCGTGAATCCCCCGACGCCGGCAAGCGGACCCAGAGGCGGCGAGAGCGCGGGAAGCGGCGGCAAAACGCCGGAAGCGTTCTCTACCTGAGGTTGGTGGCGCCGATGCTCGGTTCAAGCGCGAGCTTCTCGAGCCCTCAGCTCCGGGTCCGCTTGCCGGCGTTGCCGTACTGCTGCAGCTTCGCGAGCCCTCAGCTCCGGGTCCGCTTGCCGGCGTTGCCGTTTTGCTGCAGCTTCCCGCACCCTAGACTCCGGGTCCGCTTGTTGTCTGCGTCGCCGTGCAGCAGCAGCTTTGCGAGCGCTCGACTCCGCTTGCAGTTGAGCCGCCACTCTTGCCTTTTCATCCATAGCGGGCGCGCCGTTATCAGAAGCGACCGTTATCATCCATGGCTGAAGAGAGAAAGAAAGCGCGCGTCCGGAACGAACGCTCTTGTGCACCTCAGCGCCCCTAGCGGACTCCATGCAAAGCAGAGCTACGGACGACGAGGGAGGGACAAGGCTCGGTCCTAAGGTGCTTCGCCCCAAAAATTAGGGCAAGAGCCATCTAACGATGACAGCCAATGGTAATGCGATTAGCATTAGAGCAATGTAGCGATATGCACTATTGCTGAATCACGTTATTTAAATCTGTAGTTGTCTTTCTGAGAATTATGTTGCTTCGGCTGCATCCGAGATACACTGTCTTCGGTATTGGTCCACTTTGCTATGGACCTCGCTTGCGAAGCCAACTTATACGTAAACCTGAGGTCATAGCGACGACTGTACAATGTTGCAGTCAGTTACGACGATGGGATGATGATGAAGAAATGACGTCGATGGAATCTGTGACAACGATGGCGACACGACAATGCTATGCCAACAACCGTATGACGAAGCTGGGTTCACAACAATGGAACGACCACGATTGCATGAAGACGACGGCCTGAGAACAGATGGATGACAGCAATTATTTGATGACTACGCAATGACGATTATTGCATGACAACGGTAGCATAATCACGATTTAAAGAGAGACAGAAGAAAGGGGAAAGGCAGGGAGGTCAACCAGATCACGATTGAAAAGTGATGTCATAATTACGATAGAATTATGACGGAGAAACAACGATGCGACGATGACGGTGGAAAGACGACAATTAGATGATGTTTGTGAACTGATGATCGTAAATTGATAGCGTCATGGCGCAATTCCAATCTCAAAGCTGAAATGATGAGAATGAAACGACCACGATGGCCTCACGATGATGGTATGACAACTGGAATGATGGCTATGTGACGACGATGGCGTGAGGACAATGGCATGGCGCAAGTCGGCTGACAAAGCTTGAATGACGGACTATGCAATGACCACGAGCCCATACCTTAGCGACACAAACTATTAGACAACTTGGGCCACTGAATCAGCGTAGAAGACGTCATGACGATTTCATCACGAGAATTGGATGACCAAGCTAGAAAGGTGGCGATGGCACGACCACGGTGGCATCCCGACGAGGGCAAGACAACGGATGCATGACAGCGACTATTTAATGAGGACGCAATAACTACGATAGCGCGACAGCGGCGGCCGAATGTCACGATTGAATGACGACAGTCTAGTTACGGTAAAATGACAAAAAAGTGAAGACGTCGGTGGAATGGCGAATGCCGACAGCCGCATGACGACGATTGGTGGTTTCTGCAGTGATGACGGTGGTAAAACGATAGCGTGACGACGATGGTATAACGACAGCTGAGTGACGGCGATAGCATGACAACGATGGTATGTATGACAAGAGTTGAATGACAAAGCTGACACACAGACAGACAGACAGACAGACAGACAGGTTCAAAACGCCTGAAGCAGGTGAAAAATGCCATTCGCAATAATAAACGTGTCGCGCGTTTGTCTCCTCTGTTTGTGCACGTTTAACACAGCTGAATTATCCAGAGAAACATGCATCAGTTTTGTATATATATATATATATATATATATATATATATATTAGCATTCGATAACAGTCGCGTCATAACGTGCCAAAAGGAGTTATTTTCGTCATTGACTGACCAGCCTATCAATTACACATCATGAACCATTGCAGTTAAGTGTTACAAATATTTCTGCAGCATGTCGCTGAAGGGCGACCAACAAGTAGCTATAATTCAATTTATGCTTCAGTCCGTCAAGAAGAGTTGAGTGATCTTCAATGAATTATGCGCATTCTAACACGTAACGCTTTATAACATCATGAGCTTGGCATAACGAACCCATTCCTGAGACAGGCAGCCCAACCTTGTGGCGCCACGCGGGCTCTCTCGCTGACCGCGTGCGAACAGGGTGTTATAAGGAGGCTTCTGACCGACTGAGTCCTTCGGTCATGCACGATCGGTATGTTGAGAGCCCCAAGGAGTGAATGTGTTTCATGATGGTCCTCTTTGATTGTCGCTGGAGGTTTTGACGAACTCTCATTGTTGGTTTGTACGTCAGTGCTTGGCGCGCAAGGCCGTCGGCATTTTCATTTCCGTACACGCCGACAGGCGATAGAACCTAAGGGAGGTCCAGGTGAAATCCTAAGCTATGCAGCTGCTTCATGCCGCGTAAAGGTGCTCCAGACTGGGCAGCTTCAAGTGCTATACTTACGCTTACTGTCATAGAGACAATCCGCTCAAGTCGGGCATGGGCGGCATAACGAAGGCGGAGGCAGTAGCGTCTCCTTTCACATCAAGAGTACCTTCAGTGAACACTTGAAGCCGTAATCCATGCACCTTCTCTAATTACTCTAACACTAAGCACTTGGCCTGTGCCACAGGTGTAGTGCACGTGGTGCGGAAACCAGGAATCCTACACGGGATTCCACAAATTGAAATGACCACGATGATTCCGATCACTCTCTTGGCGAAAAATTACGACCAAAGGCTCCAAGAATACTGGGAACAATGCAAGTACAAAATTTCGTTCTTTTTCAGAAGCGTTGGAGAAAAGTTCGTTCAGTATGTGACTCGCTAAAGCGGCAAAAATGCTTCAGTAGTCTTTGGGAAGCAAGTAGATGAAGATCCAGCAATTGTAACTCATAAAGGAGCCTTTCAATCGGTGTGGCATCTGGCACCCCAAGAGCAATTCCCTTAGGCCTTTAGCGTGTAATAACTCCTAGATACTGTACTTCATCACTGGTGGCGAGATCAGACGCAGCTAATAAAGCACTTGGCCGAGCCCCAAAGTTATGTGCAGCTTCATCACTAAAGCCAGATGACCTCCGCAACGTGCACAAACGATTCTCCGAATAACGTTCATACGCAGGAGAAGTGATTAAACGATGGCTTCTGCGATGGCCAGGTCTATCTTCTGCGACACGTTTGCCTGGGTACCCGCTGAACCAAATACAAATGTCATTGGCATATATTGGCACCCGGAGAGACTTATACGCTGTCTTCAGTGACTCGGGTATACGTCAGCCTTGTCGCTATGGAACGCGTGTACAAAAATGGAAAATATGGTCTGTTCTTTCCATGTTCAGCAGTCGTACGTTGGTTGATCCCTGGGGCACATAGTCGTATGCTTTGGATACGCCAAGGAAGACGGTCAGAGTAGAAAGTCTAAAGGCATGCAAGTGTGCTATGTTGCTAATAAAGCCAAGGAGGCTGTCTTGCGCCTTGGGCCGCTGGCGAAAACTTGCATACTAATAGACGACAAAAAGACTTCGCGATGCTGCAGCCAACCTCTTAGTCTCACGCACGCGATCTTCTTCGTTAATTATTATATGCAATAAATTAAGAAAATAGGTTAATATGAAGCCAGACGTGACTGGCCTTTGCCAGACTTTAATATTGAAACTACCCAGGATAATTTCCACGAAGACGGTAAGTCGCCTTCTGCTATACGCTATCAAAGGCAAACAGATACTGTTTCTGCTAAAGTGGCAACTTCGCAAATCATTAGGTTTGTGATGACGTCAGGTCCTGCTTCACACCATTTACGAAGGCGGTGGAGAGCTGTGAGCAACTCTGTCATTGCGAAGGGGAGGTCCATGTCAGAGGGTGTTGACTGCGGGAGGGTAAAACGAGGCCTTTTTGGTCTACCAAGCGTGTATACATCCGCGAAATCTTCGGCTAACCAAAGTATAAGAACTTGCGTTTTCTGTAAAGAAGGCACGTCCGAAAGGCTAGAGTTGAGATGGCGATCTGACGAGACTGCTGAGTGCTGACAAAGCCCCACATCCTTGACATCGGTGTAAAAACAATCACTGTCACACAAATATCAGCCCAGTGGGTACTCCGGCAGTTATCCGCGTGCCAAGGGATCGCAGAGTTCTGTCTATAAAATGGTGTCTTCGAAGATGTGTCCGACTTACTTGGGATTAGCTGTCTTTCTGTCTGCCTTCTTGCACCGTCCAAGTTGGTTAATTAGAAATTAGGACCGTTGCAGGGAATATCTTACAATACTGCTTTTAGGTATGCTTCAAGTCATACTTGCAAGCAAACACGCTGCAACGACTACAGTTAAATCCCAAATAGGTCTCGTACGACTTAGCCTGCATCTGCGCTGCATTAATATTACAAGGTTATTTTATCTAGTCAACGTGGTCATCCCAGTGCTGTGGGTCATTTCTAAAAAAATGAAAAGAGTGCACACAAAGACACACTGTGTCATACTGATACAAAACTGTTTATACATCGAAAAGAGACATGGAATTTGTGGTAGTACATGTTCAAAGCGTGTTGAAAAGCCTAGACTTCCTCTGAAGAAACTAAGTCTTGGACAAGTGGTTCCACATTCCATTCATTGCACATGAAAAACAGAAGTGAAGAAAGTAGCTACGAGTATTATATGGCTGCAAAACATATTCAGTACTAAGTACGGTGTTTTGCTGGGTGAGTTAGTGCATGGTAAGGGTGAGGGTTGATACGTCAGTAGCTAGCCCAGCGTTGTGGTGTCTCCTCTTTCGTTCGTGTTTGCGTCTCACCTTTTTGGTGGTTTTTCTCAAGTATCAGTATGAAGCAACTTGCCCAGCAAGCAGCACTTCTATGGCAAGGATGCATGGTAAAAGTGCCGGAGCCAACTTGCATTTACCATACTCATGTAATGTAATTATGGGGTTGTGCGTGCCAAAACCACTACCTGATTATGAGCTCAAATGATCTGACAATTGCTTATATGAGGCACGCCGATGTGGCGGGGGGAGGGGGGGGGGCTCCGGAGTAATTTCGACCACGTGGGGATTTTTAACGTGCACATAAAAAAGTACATGGGTGTTCTCGTATTTCGCCCCCATCGAAATGCGGCTGCTGCGGCCGGGTTTGGATCCCGCGACCTTATGCTTAGCAGCCCAACACCATAGTCACTAAGCAACCATGGTGGTTCTTCCGTATGCTCGTTACTGACTGATTCGCGTATTTGTTCGTCTTGGAGTTTATACGTATATGCGTTTATCAATTTCAATTTGGCCTTTGATTCACTGAATCATGGCTTTTGTTCGATATATTTGTCTGCGAATTTCCAAAAGCTTTATATTGCTGGACTTCAACATTTGTGTTACTGAGTCTGTCGTACTAACCACTAACCAGCTACAACTAGTAGGTACTTTTGTTATTCAGTCTCTCGTAATAAAGCTTAACACGAAGTAGTTATGAATAAGAGAGGAAAAAAAACGTTTGGACTTTTATGCGCAATGCCTTATCACTATGCGAAGTGGCCAAAAAATAAATTAGCTTATGTTTGCTTCCGGTTTGGCAGGCCATAAGCCTTTCTTAGGCGTTCCCCACACGGTTTGGGATTACTTTCACTTTAATTTTTTCCAAATATGAATTTCGTTTCCCATCGCAGGAGATGACGTCCAAATAGCGACATCTTACTCGCTTTATATTGGTTAAAAAACATAGACATTGTTTCGTTCTGGCGGCTTTCAGTGAAACATACTGGACGATTTCAACGCAACAAAGAACGTCAGAGTTTATTCAGCGCTGCCTTTTGTACATTCTAAAAGGAAGGGAAAGAGCAGAAGGGCAAGACTACACTGCGCACAGAGGGTGCGCAGTGATGACACTGTGCGGCACGTGTACATCGCCAACTGATGATTTATCAAACACGATACAGATATATGGAGTGGATGGGATAAACTACATACGAAATCGTGCAGGTTATATCAAGATTCGAAATCTGTGAATTAAGTAGAATATACATACTTTTGCATCACTCGCCTCGGTGTTCTCAGGAATATCCATCATTTCTCTAAAGCGAGCTGCTGTGATGAATACTACATCTCGTTCGGCGTTTCTTGGCTTCAATCTCCAGTGGCCGTTGTCTGCAGAACCATAAAAAAATGACGCGGGCAAGGTGGCTGCTACCTGGAACTCTTCACGTCACGCACCTCAATCAATACAACGTCGTCTCTGGGCCGACATAATCAATATCTTCACTTCCCTTTTTCCGAATATAGCAAACGGAACGACACAAGTAATCAGGCTTAATGAACGTCAGACTGTGCACCATTAATTCACGAAGATGACTAAATGAAAGAGGAGCACGGAAGAACCAAGGAACATCCGTCATAATGTTCTCCGCTGCTTCGGGAGTGGATCCAATGACCTCGTTACTGGATCGAGACTGCTAGACAGCTCGAACTTTGGACGAGCCGTAATGAGCATGCTGGAAACCGCAGTGCCTCGTTATGAGGGAACGATTGCCTTTACTTTTACTGTACTTCTTCGACTTACGTCGGTGTTGCTGGCTGGTCGGAAAACCGAGCTTCCGTTTTTTCTTTGTGCGTAACAGTGAAATTATGTAAATCTATTGAACTGTTAGTGTCATTGTCAACAGAAAAAGATTTTACATGAGGTGAAGGGAAACTTAGAGGACGCTTAAGGTTCGCCTTTAAGAGTAGAACCCGATAGCGTTATCGAGACCCGTTCGCATCGTATCGTTCGCATCCGGCAAGTAGATTTCCTTCACTGCAACACAGAACGTGGGAAAGCCAGCTTACAAAGACCACGCTTACACCAATCCCCTAAAGTCGGCTTCACTTTTAAACAGAATAGCATTGCTGGGAAGACGTTAGTTCAGGGGCAATATAAGTCGTCTTATATTAAAATGTGAAGGCCCTAAGACCTTCTTGCATTATTTTATTAATTGTTTGCAATTGCCCCGACGGGCGCGCGTTTCCAAAACGCATTTGGCAGGCCAAGCCCAAATTTGACCTGGCCAGGAGGCCAGCGCCACCTGGATAAGATTTTCGCAAGTAGGCTACCCTAGTGATCCGGTGTTTTTGTGGTAGAAATGCTGGCAAAAGAGGTTTGTGTTTGAGTTGCCCCGTAACAGAATTATGTTTTCTCGTACATTGAAATAACAGTCCGACGCCACCATGTCTGTAGGTTGTGCTTAAGTTGTACTTTACCATTCTGACGGACGTCACTGTGAGAAATTCAATTTTTGTTCAATAACACCTTGCACCACGATGGAGGGCCTGCGCGGTCGGGGTGGTTCGGAATGATTTCCTCCTGCACTATCATCTTGCGCGACGCGGAAGGCCTGCGCGGTCGGGGTGGTCGCCGATGATTTTTTTCGCCACGTTCGCCGACATCCACGCCGACGCCGGATTTCCTGCAACACGGGGCCCTCAACGCTATCGCGTTAATACAAAATGTTGTATTTGCAGCGATGAACTGCGCACTTTTTGACTTGTTTGGTGAACACTTTATTTCTGTTTCTCTAAAGTAATTATTGTTTTCTGAGAGGTCTATTTTTTATTGCATAGTAGAGTTAGAGAGGGCTTTTATTCACCGAATACTTCAACATAGTGAAGTCTATTTTCATATTAATCTAGAAATTATTGTGTGTCTACGTGTAAGGTGTTTTATTCGGATGTCTCAGTCCGTGAAAAGTCAAGGATAGTTGGCTTAACATCTCGACGCTTCATAGGCCTGCCTTCTTGCGGGGCTCATGATTAATTTTGACCACCTTGGGCTCCTTAACGCCCACCAAATACACGATAAATGAGCATTTTTGAATTATGTCCCCTTTTGAAATTCAGCCATGACGCGAACCCACGACCTCGTGTTTAGCAGCACAACGCTTTAGATGCTGCTGCTGTTGATGGCCTAAGTAAGAAGTTGACCATCGTTGGTGTTAGAACCCCTCCATCCATACGGCACTGCCAATTTCGTGAACTAACACCACCCCAGATGGACGCCGCTACATTCGTCGTTCAAAATATTTAAGCTTTCGGAATTTTCGATTACGAGATTTCTGCTTCCTGAATTAGCCCTTTGACTTCTGTTGCACAGTCGTAATTCTACACAGAACTAACAAGCAGCGGATGGCGTCGCTTTCATTGTTAACCTGAAACTGAGACGAATTTTGAGTGGGTATAGCTTGAAGGAGGAGGGTAAATTGGTGGTACTTAATCTCGTCGGTGGAAACAGGATAGGGAGGGACCTAAGAGATTTCGTATTTCGAAATGTAAAATCCAGGCCACAGTGGTCAGTTGTACATGAACATGACTACAAAGGTATCACATGAATGTATAAGAAAGCAGTTCAAACAAGGTGCAGAACAAGTGAGACAGAGCTTGAAACAGCTGCAACCCGAGAGCGCGTATCTGACAGACAGGCTTGGACGGCCAGAAACTCTCCAAATTTAACGCTTTCAGTGTCACTTACGTGCCGTTAGTTTCCCGCCCTTTCGCTCCCATCATGTTACTGACGAACCCGTGCGCGCAAGGGTAAGGGCCATACTATATAAGATTACATTTGCCATTACCCATGTCATCCTTTCCGTTCTGAATAACAAAAAATAAACCTTTGTGTATGTTTTATAATATCATAGAAAAAAACGACACTGGGGCTGCGTCCCCTTTGAAAAATCCCGACATTGAAAGAGTTAATGTGCTATAAAGTTAGAACCTCAAATATGGAAGGGGCAGAGCACAGAACATAGAATAAATGCCTCAATGACTAAAAAAATTGGGCAGATCATAATTGATGTTACACGAAGCATATTACATGTATGTGGCTTGCAGCATAACTTCAAGTTCAGCCAAGCATTACCAGGTGGACCGATGTGTTTGTGAATGGTGATTAGCTGTGTGCGTGACGACAACAGCAAGATGATCACGAGAGTACTGACGTTCGTATGACCGCGACAGCGCGATTTCTACTCCGGCCGTTTGACGCGAGTTTACGAGACGCCGAATGGTAGTGTGATGGGGTAAGATATGGAGGAGCGCTAACTCCTGGGGCTCTATTCTGGACATTTCGTCATTTTGTTCAGGCGTGATGCAGGCGCGACACGTACAAATGACACTGATGGCGCCGATTTGCTCTCGTAACGTGACGCAAATTAAATTTCACGAGTCGCTTAATAAACCGTAATGTAGGCACTAAACCGAACGTTCTCGATAAAGCAAAACCGCATTCCTACTCAGTAAAAATAAAGCAGCCAAATCAAGGCCAGCAATTATTCCGTCGAAAAGGCTTCTCGCTTCCGTCGTCTGCTGCGCACAAGCCATCGTCTGCTTCATTAGCCATGCAAGATGCATGTCCCTGACAAACGAAGTTAGTCATCGTATATTGGCGCCAACGCACTTGTTCTACCTTCAGAAAGCATTCGCGACCGACCAGTGGTGATGAGCGCAAGTTCTAGGCTGCGTTATCGGCATCTCGTGAAATGCAAATGACTCAGTCTGATGCGGCTTGCCGAGAAGTGGTCGAATTGGTAGAATATCACCGATAGCGTTGCTCGCGCCACATGTAGCCGCTTGCGCGACGCAAGCGCTGGAGTTGCCATCTCTTGTTCAGTTCACTGCTTAGTCGCACCACGCCAGGAAACTTTCAGATGTCGCCTTGCTTATATTTGTTTTTTATAAGTGAAAAGGCCGCCGTTGTCATAACGCCTGATGATGTTAAAACTCAATAACCTTGATTACAATACAACAGCAACAGTGAAAAGCGCGAATGTTTGTATTGTTAAACCAATATTATTTCAAATAAATGCGTTTACAAAAATGATGGCCCAAAACACAAATGCCAACACTACCTGAGAGCGATACAAATGCCTTGAGCATGAGTGATGAACTGAATATTTTTATGGCCCCAAAGAACGAGGGAAATGCAGCGATACCCATGCCTCTCGGCGCCATTGCAAACGGTCGTTCACAAGCATAATTCGCGCGGCTCGTCACACCATAAATTAAGGCGGAAAATATTTGCCATTGCGGCCCAGCGCCACATCACGCAACGTCAAATGGACGTTTACGAGACAGCTCTTCGTGTAACGATATTCCTTCAGCCACTCAGCAAACTGATATGCTGGCTATCTCGGACCGTTCGCGAAAGTCCAGACGCATTGCACGGGCCTCTGCACGCTGCCATTCAATTTCTTTTTGAAACGCTAACGTGGGAATAAAGCTGCCAAAGACCACAAAAAAGTGCCAGTCGATAAAATTTGCAGCTCAACGTCACGTTTCCTCATCTTGATTAACACACAAAATTGTATTTTGCTAAACTCCTGATTCCTGACAGAAATCTTAAAACACTTCATCTCACGACAGTAAATCAGAGCCAACATGGCGGATAATGACGGCCGTGCCTTTATTGCGTTTTATTGCCATCTTTATTGCGTTTGCTCAGCACCCTCTTCGTTTGCAGCATATACCACCCTGTTTTCTGCCTCCGCTGCTCTCCCACTCTACAATGAACCTTCGCTAGTGCTTCTCACTTCCCCCTCTCCTCTGCTAGCACTTATTCAAAGCATCGTGCGTCGAAGAAAGCGGATAACGAACAGCCTGCTGAAATGCGGCTCGCGACCGTGGAGCCGAGGACAAGCCGACGACAAGTACGAAGCTGCCTGTCACTGTATCGTTCCAAGAACGCTCCGTGCATTGCTCGTTTGCTTGATAAGTGTTGAAAACCGAAATCTACTTTCATATAGTGCAGTCTTCTCTCGAGTGGTTGTCATGCTACGCCGTTGCCGCGGTATCTTATAGCGTACCTGTCGTCGTTTGATATTTCAACTGGCGCACATCGGTTTTCTTGTTTCGTTGAACTCAATGGTAAATTCTGGTCGCGAATTGTATGGTTTTAGCATAGAGCAACATAGTAAACGAAAAGAGTGAACACTCGAGCCGTTTGGCGGCCGAGCTATGGAGATTCGCCAATTCCGCTAGGTGGCACAGCACATCAAGAAAATTGTGGCTGCTGCGGCTTGGCTAGCAGCTTTACAAGCGGCACGACCCAGCACGTGCGAAGCCCAGTCACGCCCCCTCACCCGATCGCCGGGCTCGCGGCGTCGTTATTCTGTAAAATGCGCCCAAAGATCGTTGTTGGGTTCTGCCAGCGTCTGACGCTACTGCTTCGTCGCCGTTTCATGAGTTGCTAAGATTTATTCTCTTCGTATTTCGTTGTGTCACTGTTAGCCGCATAAACGAGTGGTGGACATGGCGACCTTGAAGCCATAAATGCCCATTTGTAACGTTAAATTTTATTTTGCATTCTTTTTTGAGTTAAGGTTCACAAGTGTCACCGGGGGTGGTGGTGTCACGCTAAAAAGTGGGCCGATCCTGGTGATAGTGCAGAAAGGGTCTAATGCCACATACCCTTGTGCGCTCGGGGTCCTGTCTGAGTTCGAGCTCGCAGAATCGAATCCCAACCGCGGCGGCCGCGTTTCGATGGAGGCGAAATGCAAAAACGACCGTGTGCTTGCGTTGTACTGCAATTTGAAGTGCACTACAGCTCATGTGTGTGAGTAAAAATTAATCTGGAGCCCTCCACTACAGGGTGCCTCATAATCAGAGCTGCGTTTAGCACGTAAAATCTCAGAAAGAAGGGCTAGGAGACCTGTAACGCGCCCTTTAACTACACTTGTCGCACGTTGGACATAAAGAGGCGAAATCACCAGCCCTTCCCCTGTCGAGAAAATGGGGGTCAGCGAGGCTTGTCTAATTCTAGCGTGAGGGCTTCCTAAGCCCAGGCGAAACGTTAGTGAAGAGCCGCGGAGCCTTAGTTCACGGAGCGCGATGTTGAGGCCCAACGTCAGCAAAGCGCCGCCGACCCTGAGTTTAGGGCAAACGAAGCGGAACGCCTGCGACAGCGTCGCCCTGCCACAAGCTTCGCTTATCCCCCTTTTCTCGACAGGGGAAGGGCTCTGAATTCTTTTTACAGCGGAAGCGCTCATTCCAATAGCCGTTTCGGTTCCGGTGATGCCGCCGCCGGCGTTTGGCCGTAACCGCTATCGCCGGAAATGCGAAAACAGGTACCCGCTCTCCGCCGGGATCGAACCCAGGCCCGCTGCGTGGTGGTCGGATACTTTACCACTGAGCTACGCAAGCGCTTGCTATCGCGCAGCAGAAATATTCCCTTTAAACGAGCGGCGCGCAGGCGCAGACGACCCAACCCTCCGCCAGTATGGTGGCGCCATCTAGTCAAAGTGCCTGCAACCGCCGCGCGCGCAGGCGCAGAAGAGCCGATGCGATTCAGACGAGGCGCGCAATCAACGCTATCCCGATGTTAGATCTGCACCACTTATTTTGAGCAACAATGGAGGAATTACAACAAATGATTGAGGACCTTCATCGAGAAAGTGCAAGAATTGGGTTGAAGATGAATATGCAGAAGACAAAATAATGTTAAATAGCCTGGCAAGGGAACAAGAATTTAGGATCGCCAGTCAGCCTCTAGAGTCTGTAAAGGAATATGTTTATCTAGGTCAATTACTCACAGGGGACCCTGATCATGAGAAAGAAATTTGCAGAAGAATAAAATTGGGTTGGAGTGCATACGGCAGGCATTGCCAAATCCTGACTGGGAGCTTACCACTGTCGTTGAAAAGAAAAGTGTACAATCATTGCATACTACCGGTGCTAACATATGGGGCAGAAACTTGGAGGTTAACAAAGAATCTCGAGAACAAGTTAAGGACCGCACAAAGAGCGATGGAACGAAAAATCTTAGGAGTGACATTAAGAGACAGGAAGAGAGCGGTGTGGATCAGAGAACAAACGGGGGTAGACGATATTCTAGTTGACATTAAGCGGAAGAAATTGAGCTGGGCAGGCCATGTAATGCGTAGGATGGATAACCGGTGGACCATTAGGGTTACAGAATGGATACCAAGAGAAGGGAAGCGCAGTCGAGGACGTCAGAAAGAAAGGTGGGATGATGAGGTTAGGAAATTCGCAGGCGCAAGTTGCAATACGCTAGCGCAAGACAGGGGTAATTAGAGATCGCAGGGAGAGGCCTTCGTGCTGCAGTGTACATAAATATAGGCTGATGATGATGACAGAGTTATGAGTGGCCATTACAACATTGCTGCTGCGCGGTAATCGCGTTTCTCAGGACTCTCAAAGCTTTTCCATCCATTACAACATTGCCCCATTAACTTTCGTGCTTTGGGCATGCTCCTTAATCCACGCATCGCACGTACCTCGAATGGATTATCTTTCCGACAAGGCCGGCATGGTGCCCGTGCGAGAAATGTCTATTGAGTGCAAATGACTGTATGCGGGCTGCGTGCTGCGGCTCTTGAACACTGGGTCCACGCTCACCTTATTAAGCTCGTGGATTCTCTGGAAGGGCAACTGCTTTGGGAAAATATCAATGCTTACTCCACTACTCGAGTCGAATAATGAATCTCGCTCAAAGTAGTGCGTGTGAAGGTCTGCGACAACGACTGTGTACAGATGTGACATTTCACCTATGTAATATTGAACAACAAATTGGTTGCTTTTGCGTAGCATAACATAGAAACGTCCTCGAAATATTCTTTTTTGAGCTATATGTGACATTCATTGTTTTCTCTTCGTAGTTTTCCAAAGCTGGATGTATTATTTCATCTTTTAGCTAAGATTATAATTTCTTTCAGTGAGTATATTTTACCGGCTAAACATTCCCTGTTGTGTTGCTAAACCTTTTTTCCTCGCTTAGGTTACAAGTTTCTTCGTATTTCAATACTATATGGTTCACTTATTTTCTTTATGCTGAAAGCTGCTGCATAACTGCAAGTAATGGTCTTCGACAGTGTAGTTACATCTAACGCAATATAAAGAATGAGTCAGAATTTCGGCTGGTTATTTTAGCAATTTCGTTAATTGAGAAAAATACCGCTCATACTGCAGGAGCACCAGACGAGGAAACACCGGCGCTATCAACCTACGGTTTATTCATAGGAAATACTTTAAAAAAATAGCGGGAATGTATCGTAGACAGCCGACGTCCCATCTAGCATGTTGTTTTGAAGAATTCGTCTGCCACATGGCCAAGTCCATATAGATATGTAAGTATGCCGGAATTATAGGAGTTAGCGCAATTGAGGTTCGACCTCCCAGATTTTTTATTGTGATAAATGTATCTTTCTCGATGAGTTTCAAACACGCAAAAATGCGTCTTGATTCCTACCATTAAGCGGACTTAAATGACGGTCGTAAATACAACAAAGAAAAAAGAAAAACAAAGCCATCTGGCCCTACGGGATGGCACGTAACCCTGGATCACTAATTTTACCTTCAGAGCACGCTTAGCTGTGCGCTCCTAGCCGTGCTTGCTGTAATGCAAATTAACTTTTGCTTACCGTTTTCGTTTAATGTTCAATGACGCAACACAGATTCGGCGTGCCTTTCGTGTTATTTTTTTTTTTGGTTTAGACCAAAAAGCTTCATCGTATCTTCATGTAATACACTGTATCACCTTGTAAAACGAAAGACAAAATGAATACCACGAGGGGGCGTATTTATATATACCCATACGCACTCACAAAACACTCTTGTTGCATGGTCTTTTCTCAGCATACAACATGAGCACAAGAATCTATAGGAATTTATTCAAAATGAACTGAACTTCGGCTTCTGTATTTCTTTCAAAATGGTGCTTGTAAAAAAAAAAGACTGGTTGCGTTGAAACAAAACAATCTTTTCAGTAAAAGTATGATAGTTTATAATTATGTCGCATTGAAAAGCGTCCGTAGAAAAAATTTTCAACATGTTGCTGTTCGTGCTCTTAAGTGTCTAGAAAACTGTAACATAAATTTCTGAATATATAATAGCGAAAACATTCCTTATATAAATTATCAGAATTTGGTAGCCTAATGGAAAAATTTGTGTGTAGAAAAATGTTAGGGTTCCCATTGATAGTGTTAAACAAGCGTTACTATACACCATACATTCGGGGAGCATTGTCAATGGCGTTATTAAAATGACAAAATTATAAGTTATTTGACAGTTTCGTAAGTGATACGAGCCGGGCTTTTGTGACGAGAGCATCTTCTAAAGTAATGAAGCTTATATATATTACTCTGTACATTCCTTGCCATAGAAATCATAGCACTGACGAGCATTCGTTGACATTTTTGTAAGTGATACGAACCGGCTTTTGTGACGAGGGCAGGTAGTAAAGTAATGAAGCTTATATATTTTCCTCTGTATATTCCTTGTAATTGAAATCACAACACTGACGACCACTCGTCTCTCTATTTAAGGCCTTTATTTCTGGCACTGCTCAGGACGCAGTCCAAGGAGCGTTACTGCTCTCATTTCCATCAACGACATGCCTAGTAACACTCCTTCCGCTGTGTTAGTTCCCCGATGACAGCGCTTCGTAGGCTCTCTCCTTAATCATGGCCTTTCTCTGAAACCGCTGAACATTTCAGTAAAATATGGTAAATGCGTCTCACTGCTCAAAAAAGCTTCACCTATTTCCGTTCACCGCAGGCTTTCCACCCACTGCTCTGAAACATCATCTTCGAGCAGGGGGGGGGGGGGGGGGGGGGGGGTAAAATATTGCCACTTAAGCGCCCAATGTTATGTGCATCTCATAACCTCAGATAGTCACAATGCACGCCCTGCCTTCCCTGTGTGGATAGCTAAGCTCATGGAGTTCTAGATTACATGAGACTTAAGAGAAGAAGGAGGCTGATGCTTGCTACAGGTGATTTGCCTTGTAGCAAGCAAGGCATGCCGGAAATTTCTCCACTCGGGAGTCTTATTTTCACTTGTGTGAGGGAAATATTCCACAGAGCGACATGTGGTACAACCATGTCACTAATTTCTAGCACTGTTAGGAGAAAGAAAACAACACGGCCAAGCGGAGCAAAGGTTGGACGTCTATACTGCACGAAGTCCCGTCTTACTACATCAAGTGATTACACAAGGAGTAATTTAACAAGATCCTCCAAGCATTAAAATTTTCAGCTGTCATACCTTCGTGCGTACCATATTAACCGCATTAGCAGTGTCAGACAATCATCGAAATATCTTAATTAAATTGTTGCTGCCCATGCGAGTATAACCAGCTAGGTTTAGCTTGTCGAATCATTCGATTTCTCATCTGCGCCACTTCAGTTCTAACACCTCACTTTAGGAAATTCGTTGAACAATTCATTTTGTCAAGATAATAAGTCATACCTCACCTAACTTCGTAATGTAGGAGTGCTCTTTTTAATTATATCTTTCTTGTATATACAGAAATAGAGGCAAGAGCTAAAGGCCTTGAGGCCTGAGAAAGGCTCTTGCTCCCGGGAGGAGTTCTTCAGAAACATTTATGCGGCACCCTACACAAAATTTCATAATATATCCCAAAAAGATTTGCACATTTGATAGTTTTCAACAGACCTATACATTTATCAAATCATCAACAGTACATGTATACTGGCACTCAGAAGTCATAAGCAAGATAAAGTTGTTTATATAAAGGAAGCATCATTTTCCAACAAAGCGTTATAAACAGCGTTGTTATTTAGGCGTTATTAATCGACAAAACTAATTTATGAGCTGGAGTTGAGGACGGTTCACTTCGAGACTGTCCGTTGCTTTACCGAAACAGACCTGTGCATTACAAAAGCGGCCTTCATTGGCTTTTAAGGAAGAATGGCACTGGCACTTACGGTTGGTGGATGAACATATAGCATTGATGTGTTAAAACGCCCGACACTGCTTGCCGCCTGCTTCCCCAAAGCTCTACGACGCCGCACCGTTCAATCTCCCCTATTTTCCGCTGTCTCGGCTCCAGTGCGCAATGCCTTCGCGACCATTCGTAATGTCACGGAAAGCATACACCATAAGCAGCAATGTTTTAATTCACTGCCACCTTTGCAGCGTGCAAGTGTATTTTGTAAGTTTTGTCACAGAATACCTTTAGCCGCCTGTAAAGTGTACAAGAAAAAGCCCAACCTAAACATCAATATCCGCGAGCAATTTAGGTCCACAGAAAGAAATTGAATGCATTCAGTCTGCGTACACAAGCTTCCTAGTTTCGTATGCATAACAAAGGGGCCAAGTATGTTGCAATAATGGTGCAGAATTACGGCTAAAATATGCAAGATCCCTCCTGCTCGCACTTATGTGGATGACACCGACTATGCGCACGCCTTTTCTTGGCGGGAGAAAGTTACTCCACCGCAGTTATTTCTCTACGGTGCCTGCAGTACAAGCCTGATCCTGCAGTTAGCGCGATCAAAGAAACAAGATAACCAGGCAATAACATCAACATTTTCATCCTTTCGCTTCTGCTATGGGGGCAACGTGTAGATAATCACTAGCTAATCGTAGATAATCACCAGAACCTCCGACAACGCCTTTTTTACCACACTTTAGCATATCAGCTTCTGACGTGAATAATTGCGGACAGTATATAAATAGGTAAACTAGAGACAGATTTATTTCAAGGAGCTCAACATTTCAAGAAAGATATGGTAGTCGGATGTTTTGTGCATTTTCTACTGAGCAATCATAATTAGACAGTAATAAATGTGTTGATTCTGCTCTCTGCCGAGTTGCATTGTTGCACACGAAAATTCGGATATAAGGGATACATTATTTAATGATTAGCTACACGTACAATGACAAAAGAAGACTTAGTTTTTCTTAAACAGGGCACGTCGGGGCACGAGGTGGCAAAGGGCATGTCACATGCCCCGTCAAACATTGTAGTACGTTCAGAAAACTGGCCGCCCATAACACTAGGTAGCACATTGAAGTGAAATGAACACATATTGACTATGCAGGGGCTGAATTCAACGGAAATTCAACGACCGTAGGTTTTTATTTTTTTTTTGCTACCACAGAACATAACGTGCGAAAAGTGCATCCATTGTTTAATTATTAGCTAAAGGCATTACGAGAAAAGAAAAATTAATTTTTCGACACTGCTTCATGAATACGGCACCGTCACATGTCCCGTCAAACATGGTAATATCTTCAGAAAAGTTGTCCCCCGTAGCAATACGAAGCAACTTGAAGTGAAATGAATACATATTGAAAATTCAGGGGCCTAATTAAACCGTAACTCACTGTCTGCAGCTTTTTTTTTGTGTGGCGCCACCAAACATAACATGCGGAAATAAGTTGCCGCCGCAAATCATTATATCCAGCACATACCGCGTTCTTTGAGAAGCCAATGACTATGCGGACATCAATATTCGCAAGTATCATGAAATACAAAAAGAAAAGTTTTCATCGTGCGCGAAATACTCGAGGTTTTCTATAGCTGCAGAGACTCAGAGCATCAGCGCAACCTATTTACGCAAGGAGTCGTGACGCCCGTGGAGCCGTGAAAAGCGCCATGCAAAACCTAAATGTTCCAACGACCTTACCACAATAAGGCATCGCAAAAATCAGCATGAGAGATCAATCTGCAAAGACGGCTACAACTGCACCCTTAATCTCCAGTGTGTGATTCCAGCAAACATGAAAAATACTCGCACTTATAAACTAACAAGAAACCTGATCGACGGTGAAAATCAATAACAACTTTTGGTGACAGCCAGCAAAGCGAACACGCAGAAACAGTTGGTTGCTTCGAGCAGTTATGTCGCATGGCCTTCACTAACAGGCGCGCGATTACTGGGCAGAATAAGATGGAGCCCTGAATCCTCTGAGATGAAAAAATACT
The DNA here is from genome assembly GCF_013339745.2 of Dermacentor silvarum. Lineage (NCBI taxonomy): Eukaryota > Metazoa > Arthropoda > Arachnida > Ixodida > Ixodidae > Dermacentor > Dermacentor silvarum. Next base: position 13,214,183 of record NC_051159.1, read on the forward strand.
GGAAAAAATACCAAAACAAGGATGTGGCGGCACAAATGTAATGTCTTGTTTTGAAAGACCCTCATTAGGAAGTAACGGAAAGGAAACCCGTCTTTCCAGTTTAGTAACGAAATTGCAATAAAGCTGCTAGACACATTCGAGACATTATTAAGGCTCGCGCAAATACCAAGCGAAATAAAAAAAACGTAAGGCATTCGTAAGGTAACTTCTTCAGCACAATAACCTAAACAATCCGATAAACCACCACTGAGTCGATTGTGGTTCGTGTAGCAAAAAGTTAGTGTATAGTGTTCAGTAGGTACACAAAAGATATTTACCAGAATGGGATGATTGTGGTGCAGCTGTGTGGTTTAGTAGCATGCAGCAACAAGCAGCTTCGTCTAAATGCAGCTTGACTACAAAGACAAGTTGGCACGATAAGAAGTAAGCACAATTTTAGAAATTTAAAGGCGGAAAACGCAATGCGAACCACTTGTTTTCTTTCAAGTATCAGGCTACCCTTTTTATAATGCAGCAAATTATGAAATTCCTACAAGACCTTTTTTGAGCTGTTCAAATATGCTTGCTTGAAACGACTGCAATTGCATTTCTCCGCAGATGATGTGAGAGGTGATTTTATATCCTTTTATTTATTGCTTGTTTCACGGAATTATCTTACCTTTCACAAATTTTTCATTTAGCATGCGTTAAATGGTGCTACATACTTTGCTACATGCTCCCTTTGCTACATATCTTCGCTTTGCGTGCTTTGTGTACCTTTTTAGGCTGATGCATCTGAACTAAACTCGTTGCATCTTTATCAGTGTGTGCTTGCTCTGGAATGTTTTTTTTTTTTTTCATAATGCAAGCGTACTGCGGCTCACTTCCTGTCGAACGCTGTAGGGGGCCCGAGTCCCCTTAAGGTGCAATTTGCAGCTTTTTTTTCATATCTAATCTATATGTGCCATGGAAAAATAAAAGTTCATTTGATTCATTCATTGCAGCATATACCGGCTATAACGAAAATACCTTTCTTTTCTTCTGTATTTTCAAAACAGCATTGCAAAGCTTCAAGTGTGCGAACAAACGAGCGTTGTCTCCCGTTGTCGATGTACACGAAAGCAGGGAATTTCGACTCTTGCTGCCAGAGCCACTTTCAATTTTGAGAAACGCTGGTATTACTTCTACCCCGCTTCGTTCTCACGCTTGCATTAGCATGAGCGTTGAATCTTGACGGAGCTCTAACTTTTCCGAAGTCGATATTTTAAAAACAGTGCAGGCGGCATAAGCGAAGTGGATGGCACTGGCGTCCATGGTGCGCAAAGACACGGTTGGGTGAGCGCCTCAAAATTACTTCCTGAATCATTTTATCTCCTTCGAATTGTGTTCCAAGACCAGCTTCATTCTACAAAGAGATGGCTAGATGGTTGAGGTTGAGGTTTACTGGTTTACTTGCTTCTATTAGAGAAACATAAATACTCGTACGTAACACACAATTACATAAAACATAAAACACAAGGTCCTGTAACTCAAAGATATTACTGACATTACCCATCATTGTGTGGTTGAAATAAAGGCCTTGCAAATGAGTGATTAAAAAATTGACTCACCATCCCCGCCCTGCGAAAGGTGGATGTCCAGCGAAGCTCTTGAAAACCGCCACTGCAACTGCTGAGCGGGTATGCAATGACTTATTCCTTTCTGGTAATGCTAGCTAGTACTGGTAATTTAGCGTAATGGCAGTAATGGGAATAATGCTAAGTTTTGCAGCACGCCGCCGATGGTCGTATTGCCGTTACTTTTTTCCTTTGCCACTCCTCGTATTCACGCTATCCCCCGGGAGTCCAAACTATGCGTTGCGCACCTAAAGAGGTGCTACAACAACAATTAAATCCATTGCTTGGCTGGTTCTTTTCTATACGAAAGGCTAGAGTCATCACTCCCCACGTCGCAAGCTGCCATCGCTGCGGCCACTTATGAATATGCAACAGTAAACGTAGGCGCGAACGCTATGTGTTTCGCATTGTTATCAAGAGCACCTTATCATAAATTATGGGTCACGGATGTTTGTTTTGTGCTTGTTCTATTTTGAAACGTATGCTGTTCTGTAAGTTGTATGCATGATTCGAAAGAATGCATGCAATTTTCGCTGCATTTTGCTGAGTGCTTGAAGCCACTGCCGTACGGGGGTACGAGCCATTGCTCCTGGTCGCGCACTGCCACCGGGATCAGCTCACATTTTTGTAAACGAACGCGGACACGAGAAATGCCGACCTACGACATACGAGACCGAAAATGCTCATATATCACCTGTGCCGCAACGTTAGCTCGCCTACCTCGTCGGTGCTCCTCTACGGCAGCAGAACATTTCTCACACAATTCTCTATATCGACGTGCGACTGGTTACTAAACAATAAACGACTTGCGCGAGTGTCATGTATGTCCTAATCCAGATCATGGTTTTCAACCGAATAGCGTTCACTGCTGCTGAGAGCTTATGGAACGCACCACGCGATCGTACAGTAGCACCCATCGTAAGGGATGTTGTATGCGAGCCAACTTAACTACCTGTTTTCATATACACGCAATTGCAACGTACACATTCCAGAGCTATTTGGTTATTACAGTATTCTGAGAAGCACGTATGTTGAAGAACAATTTTTTCTATTTGTCATCTCTACAAGCAGGCCAACAATATATCATTCTATTTCTGCGTTTATCATATAAAATAATATCACGCGCAATTATCTTTATTTCCAATTCGAAACACCATTCAACTGAATGATATGACCGTTAAATTTCATCATTAACAGACACTTCAAGATTGAGTGCATTCCATGCCGTTGAATTAGGCGTTGTCATGTAAAGCTTGCCTCCATGCAACGCTGAAAGTATTACGAGCTTTTACCTTGCAACACTGTAATATGACGAGCATACGGCTGCAGTAAAGGGGCATTGCAAGAGTACATAATACAGGCCCAATGCTCGCAAAACTTCAGAGACGAGTGTCATCCACTATGCACACGGTTTGTGACACGCAATCAAGAAATTCGAAGAGCGGGTAGGTGTTTAGCTGGTGTTTTTTTAGACTGAAACAAGCTAGGCCTGCTTTGCAGGCGTGTTTGATGCAGTAAGGAGGGCCAAGTGCGTCATCAGCCCGCCAAGCCGCACTTAAAATGTACGGTTGATATTGTTTACAAAATTTCATTCTCCTGCAGCGAAACGTTCATCAGCCAAAGCAGACGCTGCCTCAATGCTCGCCCCGGCGAACCTTCAAGATACTTTGGCTAGAAGCAAGGATCTAACAGACTCTGTACTGTGGTAAGTGTGTGTGCACGCCATACTTTCTCGCCTTCAAGTATATGCGTGCTTGATAGCAGTAGCACATGCGATTCCTAAATGTGGCGCCACATGTATTGGCTAGCCTTCAAAAGGTTCAAGTAACATATTTGTTTTGCGCTCGCGTTGAGAACGAACGCGGTTGAACCGGGGGAAATGCAGGTAAAAAACAGGTGTTGCGCTTTACCTCTTCTGTCCCGTTCCCTTGTGTTCGTCCTCACCCGAGTTTTTCCTAACACCAGCGCATAAATATGGAACTATACCAGTTAGGCCATTTTCAAGATTAACTGGGAGTAAAACAGAAACGGCTTTCTCAGACGACGCACACTAAATTGGAGACGAAATTATTCCTCATGTTGTATAGGGAGAAGGAGGGTGACAGCACGTTCTAATAATCCACAAGTCAAATTTTTTTTCTTGCGTTTCATTCAAGGTCTTATTTATTGACCCCATTTGAAAGACTTTGTTCTCTATCACCCGTTAACGATGAGATTAGCGCGAATGCGTGGAGCTGTGCATATTTTATGGCGTTGCTGGAACAAAGCTACCATTGTTAGTCAGCGCTTGCGTTCTTCCACTTTCTGGTTGTCTTCGCATGCTGCTGTTTCTCGACCTTCAGAATCCATGTTTTCTAGTATCTTAGGCAGCATAACTTATTCTGATATGAGATACCAACTGACCTCTTTACAAGCCATATTACAATGAAGCACTGCATTGTTCATTAAGAGTTTGTAGGTGTAAATATGTTTTGTTGTTTGAGGTCCTGGGAGCCCTCTTATAACAGAGCAGTTACGGTAGTTTCCAATGTTGTGTTAATTTTTGTTTGAGTTTTTTAACCTTGTGAACACGTGTTCATGTTTATCTGAAGGTGTACTGAAAACAAAGCTCTCGCGCGGCTCCCACAGCTTATTTGATGTACACGCTCAAACTGGAGTAGTTCGGTTGGAGGAACGGATATTTTACACAAGGACATCGTGGCGTTTCTTTTATGGAGCAAGACCAGTATGTTCTTGCTCCAAAAGAACATACTGTTCTAGTTTTTGATAATAGTGTGTGATAATACTGTTTTCGGAGCAATAACAGTATGTTCTTGCTCTGAAAAGTGCATAAAATAACACATCCTGTATAAGTAAGGCAATGAGTCCCAGAATACTTCCGATCGTAAGTATCAAAGTAGTGTATCTTAAGCAAACAAACGCAGGCGCCTGTTGATATCGTACTTCCGGGAACGACCCTACCTGGATGAAACAACACGACTCATCCGTGTTTTTCACATGAGCTGGGCGTTGAGCTAGATGGCTTGCCTGTCCAACTGTGGGTACGCGGCTCTTCCATTGACGCGACGTGACTGATATCCCACATTTCACAGTTCTGTTTGCTTCTGAAAGGCCAGATAAGGTATCGGTGTAAAAAGGACTGTTTGCTTTGGTTTCAGCGTGAGGTGTCTGTATACTACTTCGTTTTGGCTCCTTACTAATGGTTTGCTTGGTTTTCATTATTATTTGTCTCGGCACTCGGCCACGGCATTATTGCGTATCGACGGAGGAGCGTCCTCGGCACTCTTTTCATGATGGTGTGATAATATACAATGCCATATGTTCAGGCATCCATGATTCCTTTATAGACTCCTTATAGATTCCTATGGATTAATTTAAACCCAAAACAATCAGTGGCGGAAGTCACAAACTTACGAATATATTTGGGGGCGAGAAAAATCTTACAGAACAGTGTGTTCACAAAGCTAGAAAACTTCTGACGATGCCCGCCGCTCTAAACATGAGTGCTGTAAGCGACAACAGACTTGTATGCAGGCCTAAAACAGATGCGAACTTCTATACTTGCGCAAAAAGTAAGTGTAAGTGCATGCATAAAACGTAAGCAGTCATCGCAGCTGCCGAAGTCGGAAGCAAGTTCTACGATGCGGGGTAGCAGAATTAGGGAAATCATTACGCCGGTCTGCAGCAGCCGAGTTGCCGCTGTTAGTTATTGATTTACCAGAGTACCCCCAGCGCCTTGAATAGGCATTACGGGGGGGATACATAAAAGAAAAAAGAACACAATACAGGCAACATCGGATAAAACACCGCAACACATTCGATTTTATACTATTACACCAGGAAGCGACTGTACGAACATATGGGTTATTTTCACAATATCACTTGGTATTCGATTCCAGAGTCAAGTTGTTTTTGTCGGACAAGGCTTATTAAACACCTTAGTTTTACATAAAGGTTCTTGCACTTGAGTTCGTGATCAACCCTCATAGACACGTAGTCTGGAATATCTAAATAGTTCATGCAATCGATACCTGTTATTGAACGAAACATATCATGGAACGGATTTAATCTATGAATTAAACGTCGTTTTTGCAGCATGTCCCACCCAATTTTCTTTTGGGTCTGTTAGGCCGAAATTTCTTGCGTTTTCTTTTAACCAAAGCGCAAAGCCCTACTCTGTATTATTTCCAGTTTGTCTATGTTCGTTCGTGTTCCAGGATCCCAAACCATGCTGGCATATTCCCGTTTTGATCGGACAGCGGAAATATAGAGTAGAGCCTTTCCTTTAATAGGAAATTGTTTTGCATTTATTTTCATAAAACCTAGAACACGACATGCCTTGGCAGTAATCTGTTCAATAATCAGTGGTGAAATGCAATCCTAAATATTTAAATTCTGACACAGCCAACAGTTGAATCCCATTAAGAATATAATTAGACTGAAATTTTTTCTTTTCCTTTTTAGAAGAACACACGCGCTTTTTTTACGTTAAGGTTTATATGCCATGTTGAACACCTTTGTGTAGTCCTGTCAATATCACCTTGAAATATTGCACAATAATTTATTATAATAATCCCGTATAATAGCCTTCATCTGTGAAAATGCTGCACTGAATAGTTAATATTATCAACAATGTCATTTACATAAATCAAAAAGTCACAGGCCTGCACGGCACACGCAGCACAGTCACAACGTAAGCTGGTGGAGTGACTGAACAGTAGCTCCAATTTGGTCACCACACACAACAGTGTGTGTAAGTAAGTGTACTTTGTTCGCCTCGTTTTGACGAGAATGATCTGAACTGTCCGCCCGGCGTCGTCATCGAGCTGCGGCTTGTAATGCTCTCTACAAAGCAGTCTGTTGAGCCCGATCAAGCCTTACAACTGCAACTTACATGTCGGGCACGCTGAGTTTGCAGGCAACTTAACTAGACGGCACCACCATACTGGCGGAGGCTCGGCAGCTCGGGAGCGCGTTGATTGCCCGCCTCGTCTGAATTGCATATCGTCGTCTGCGCCTGCGGACGCTGCGTTTGCAGGCATCTTACCTAGATGGCGCCATCATACTGGCGGAGGTTCGAGTCGTCTCCCCCTGCGTGCTTGCCTTATATATAATTATTTACCGCAGCCCGATAGCAAGCGTTTGCGTGGCTCAGTGGTAGAGTATCCAGCTCCTACGCAGCGGGCGCGGGTTTGATCCCGGCGGGAATCGGGTACTTTTTTCACGTTTCCGGTGATAGTGGTTACGCGGACACCGGCGGCGGCATCATCGTGACCCGAAACGGCTATTGGAATGAGCCCATAACAGCTTACGCTGTAAAAGAGCACTGGGCCAAGTACCGACCCTTGTGGTACTCCTGATGTCACGGTGGCCTCGTCTGATTTCTCTCCGTCAATACCACCCTCAAACATCTAAACTGCAAATAATTTTTAACTTGTTGATTACAGTAGTGTCAATAGCATGAAATGACAACTTTTCTATTCAAGAATCATGCTGCACAAAGTCAAAAGCTTTCTTCAAATCAAGAAATATACAGTCGATAGTGCCACTTTTATCCAATACACTATTTATCGAGGTCAAGAGTCAATTCCGTGAACTGCTTTACACAGGGAAATGCACTGCGGAAACAGTGCTGGCGAATGTTTAGCAGGAAGTTCTCAATTAAAGGTATAATTATTTTATCGAAAAGATCATGTTCCAGCGCTTTGCACACTGGACTAATTAACGACACGGAATGGTAGTTCAACACCCAATTTTGTTCTCTTGATTTATGCACCGGTACTATATTTGCCCTTTTCCGATTATTGTGCAGGCTGTACTCATCGATCGATTTTGTAAACAACAGAATAAATATTTTGAAACTGAGCATGTACATGATGATAACAAAGCTTTTTTTATGGCATCGTTTATTTTAGTTGTAAGTATTACGGTATTTCGTCTGGACCACTGGCTTTTGTAGGACATAATGTCTTTAAAATAGCGCCAGTTCCGCGCGGACTAAACACAACCTCTTCCATAGTAACATCACAAGATCTTCTAAGTAAACTCGTGAGTATGTGTGCATGAGGATAACATACTGATATAGAAAGCGAGAAAAGGCATTCACGCGATTGCTATGCACAGACGTGCCATCGATCCTTTCCGTTCTTTACTTTTTTTGAAGATCTGCCACAATTCTTTTGAGCGATATTTTTTTAGTCTAGGGTTTCAACGTATTTGGCATTTGCTTTTTTTATGGCAGCATTCATTTTAGTCGAATTTGCAAGATTTATTTTGCAAGATTTTTTATGGCAGCATTCACTCACGTAATTCAACCAATTTACTTTTGAATCCTACCAACATATTTTCTATATCAGACGTATTTCACAGCGCCTCAAAAACGTCGTAGTAACAGTCAAGTGATTCTGTTATCATCAAAGTATTCACCTTCTTGTAGCTATATATTCGCCTTGCCCCACTATCTACAACATTAACATGGCGCAAATGCAGCTCTCAAAGGACAGCGCTATGGTCACTTACTCCAAGTACGACTAGTGCATTCTTTTCATCAGAAGCCAAATCAGTAAGTAATAAATCCTTGACTATATTTCCTCTTGTAGGTTTGAAAATCAGTTGATGGAGCGAAAACAGTTACACATACTTAACAATTCTTTTCTCGAGCCACTATTAATGTGGGAGTTAATATCATCTTAGGATAGGATAGGAATAAACTTTATTTGTCCAGCGGTTAAGACTGTTGGTGCCCGGGGCTAGGCTGCCAGGGGTCCATCGCCGGAGAAAAATCTTTCGAGATCCTCGGCAATGGCCCTGGCCCGCTGGACGGCCCACTCCTGGTCCTCGGGTGCCTCGCTGAGGAGGGCGGCTTGCCATCTCTCAGCGAGGCGCCCCGCTTCAGAAGGTCCTGCTGTTATCTTCCCCCTTCCTCTTGTTCCTTCTTCTCCAGGGCGTTGACATTCCCAAAGTATATGGGCCATATCAGCCCGTTCGTGCTCGCACCACGGGCAGCCGGGCGATGGGTGCAGCGCGGGCCACAGGCGGTGCAGGTGATAGGGGTTGGTGAAAGTGCCCGTCTGCAACCGCCTCAGGTCGACTGCCTGGGACCTGTCCAGCCGCCCGTGGGGTTGTGGATATGTCATACGTTCTTGCCTATAGTGTGCAAGAACCTCTCGGTACGAGGCCGGAAACTCCTCGATATCACAGTCGGCGTCCCCGTGGCCCCCAGCTCCGACCGCCGCGATTTGGGTTGTGTTGATAATTCCTCCGGTGGGGTCCCGCACAACAACGGCGGCTGCCCTCTGGGTGATCGCGTCGCGGCGGGTAAGTTGCCTCGCGACGAGATGGGCACGCTCGTTGTGGTTGGGCGGGATGCCGGTGTGTTTTCGGCCGTTAGTATTGTTGTTGTTGCGGCTGTTGTCTTCTTTAGTACCAAGCTCCCCGACGTGCGCGGGGAACCATTTGAGGGACTTGATCGTAATCCTGCCGGACACGAAGTCTCCGGCTCTGGCGTTGAGCATGCGCGCCACATCCGCGGACACCCAACCTTTGGTGTAGTTCCGGATCGCTGATTTGGAGTCGCTTATGATCAGGCTATCCTCCGTACCTCCGTGGAGTACCGCGAGGGCTATGGCCATCTCCTCCGCTGCTTCGGCCGACGGCAGCCTAGCTGATGCCGTGACTCGGATCCTTCCCTTCGTATCTACGACCGCCATAGAGAAGGCGGGCTCCGCCGCCGTCGGCCGGCCATGTCGTTGATGTTGCTGCTGTTGCTGCTGCCGTTTTTGTCGTAGTAGTAGTAGAGATGGTGGTGTTGGCATCCCAGGTTCGTCTCGCACATTTCGTTGTAGTGGCGATGGTGGTCGTCGTCCCTCGTCGCCATCAACGTTACCCGCGGGCCGCGGGTACCTGGCTGCATCGACAAACAGGACGCCTTCTCGTCTTCCGTGCTCCTCGAGGATTGCTACCGCCCGTCGTTTACGTCTTTGCACGTCATGCACCGGGTGCATGTTCTTCGGCATGTTTTCCGTCTGTATAGCGTCCCTGACCTCCGGTAGCAGTGTTTCCTTCAGTCCCCGCGCCTCATGATATCGAATCCCGAGCAGGTCGAGGATTCGTCTTCCCGTTTTGGTGCCCGACAGCCTCTCCAGCTGCGCTATTCTCTGCGCCTCGGCGACCTCCTCGAGCGTGTTGTGTACGCCCAGCTCGAGGAGCCTGTGAGTTGGTGTGTACTGGGGTACCCCCAGGGCGGTCTTGAACGCCCTGCGGATCGCCACGTTCAGCTTGTCGGTTTCGCTCCTGTTCCAGTCGGCATACGCGGCGACGTGCGATATATGGCTCAGCGCGTACGCCTGTATCAGCCTCGTCACGTTGTGTTCTTTCATTCCTTTCCTCTTGTTCGCGACCCGCCGGACGAGATGTGTGTGGCGGCGGCTACTTTCTTCTGCAGTCGGGAAACCAGCTCGCGGTTGGCACCATTCTCTTCCAGCCACAGGCCGAGCACTCGCAACTTGGACACCGTCGGTATTCGGGTCCCCTCCCTCGTCGTGACGTGGACGCCCAAACGACGGGCGTCGAGCACGCCCTGTGGGAGGGGTCCTTTCTTGCGCGGTCTGTGGAGTACGATCTCTGACTTGTCGGGTGAGCAGACGAGTCCCGTGTCTTCAAGGTGCCGCTCCACCTCCCGGACGGCCCGCTGCAGTCGGTCTTGCATTTCGCCCAACCAATTTCAGGCAGGCTGAAATCTCCTCCGAGTATTATATATTAATCAGTTATTCTCTCAATTTCCTCTTTCAAGTAATTTATTACTCTAATTTGGCTTCCCAGTGGCCTATAAAAGATGACCGACACAGTCTTTTTATTTTGCAAACGTAGTTTCACCCAGATTAATTCGACTGTTCGTGGCTGAATTTCTAACATTTTAGAATAAACCTCCTGTTTAACTAATATAAACACACCTCCCCCGAGACGATCTCTTTCTCTCCGATAAGCTGCATAATTTACGTGAAAGATTTTCTTGTCGCTAATTTCACTGTTTAGCCACGACTCCAAGAACAACAGTGGGATTAGTCATATGAAGAAGGCTAGCGAAATGATCGACTTTATTTGCAAGGCGTCTGCAATTTACAAGCAATACTTTAAGCTTGTAACTGGTGCTTCGCTGTCACCCTGACTGCATTACTGGACCAAGTGTCTCATCGTAAGTGTACTTCATGTTGTTGAAAAACAAAAATCATAACAAAGGTTTACTTTATCCACCCCTTAACGGCGCACTTTGGCGTAATCCCATAACATCTTTCTTTTCTTTCGCACAGTCTTTGGAAAAAGCTTCTGAAGCGCAAATTCTTGTGCCCGTAAACTTCTTTGCCATATTTAAAATACTCTGCTTGTGTTTAAAACTGGCAAATTTAGCTATTAGTGGCCGTTTTTTCTGTGAACTGAACTTGCCTAGTCGTGCGTTTTTTCAATTCTAACTTGCTCTGTATTTAAATGAGACCGGCGGAGTTCTGACACTCTGAATTCAGATTTAACTGCTCTCTCATGTTCACCATTGTCTTCAACGCCATAGAATACCGGATTTTTCTGTCGGCTACTGTTTTCAATATCATCAATTTTAGACATCAGAGCGTCAATCCCGGCCCTATATTCTGCTCGAGTGTTATCTGGCTGACTGAAACTGCTGCCTGTAGCTCGTCAAGTTTGCTAATCTTCACTTCAAGTTTACCCAAGCTACTTAAGTCAGCCCTAGTAACCTGTTGTTCAGCTTGAAAGGTTTCTATGGATGATAACGTTTCTTTGATTTCCTTTAGGCCGCTCAAAGTTCCTTTAGAAGGGAAGTATCTGGGCCGGGATTCCGATTAACATCACCGCACAGAAGCAACGACAAAAAATAAAAAGCGAGACGACGCAAAAGCACACAATGAAAACGACTATGATAAACGCTCATTCTATTATTTGTTTGAGAACATACAGATGCTAAAAGCTCTGGCGTTGGTGCCGGCAATGCAACAATACCATAAAAGCCATAGGTATGCGAAAACTTACCTGCATGCAAAACAGCAAAGTCATGAATGGCACCGCCTTCAAAGAGCCGGTTCCATGCCCTAGGGAGCGGCTGATGTTCCAAGATATTTGTAGCTCGAATTGATGCACGTAGATCACCCAAGGTTGAAGGTTCGTTTTCCAGAAGACCGTACCTTGCGAATTCTGTGACCTTGCATATTCCACTGTCAGCTTGATTATCAAATAGGTTATGTCGGATCGGTCCAGGTGATGAATCAGTGCAGTCGCCGTCAAGCTCGATGTTGTTAGAAAACTGTCGAGAATCACTTCTTGCGAACACCTGCATGGAAAACAGCAAAGTCGTGAACGGCACCGCCATTGCAGAGATGGTTCCACGCCCCAAGTAAAAAGTGGAACCCGCTGTCGCCGGCGATTGGCTGGGAGGCAACAACTTTGTGGTAACGCTTGATACTCCGTACTCATAGGTGCTTTCAGTTGAAGTTTGGTTTTCCTCTGCATAAGGCTCACTGTTATTTTGTCGCATTATGAATGCACCGTTGCACAATCTGAACAGACACGAGCAAAAAGAAGAAATAAAGCCAACGCCGTCTTTATTTGTTGGATACTGACGTTTCAGGTATAAGCACAAAGACGTCGCTCACATCTTTCAGTCGGTTAATCCAGTACTATTTTGATCTATTGCTCGTCTCACCCAAGAAAGCGTTCGTATGCGCGTTTTTGCGTATGGCACACGATGTTTTTAGGCTTCGAATGATCATACGGTGCCCCCTGGCTGCTCCCCAATAATCAAATGAATATGGCAGCTTTAGTGGACCACAGTTTCTCACCTGCAATTGCGGACGTTTTACAAGCTCTCGTGATCTTTTGTACATTGTGAAGCATACGGGATGCTGCCCGTGGTAATCTGTATCCTGTCAGCACGATAAAAGCACTTGTGCTGCTTGAAGTGCGCTCTTCGGACAGTGCAAGATTCTACAATTTCATCCAGTGAATTCTCACGAATCGGTTACACTTAAGCGTAAGTAGCAAAGCAATAAGATTTTATGGCTTCTACTAAACAGCCTTTACACATATTCAAAGAACATTACACACATTCAAAGAACAACTTTTTCACTGTTTTTGAATCGCCATGTTGATGTTCATTTAGAAGACTGGTTCGTATGCACCTTTGTGGATAAGCGTAGCCTGGCTTATTTACTTTAAAGCTATCTTTGTGGATGGACGCGACATTAGCAAACTGTGCATCGCTCCTACGTGCGCACATTTGCGAAAAAGTAGTTATAGTAATTTTATCACAGTAATACTTGCCTGATTCCTTTCAACAGCCGGTTGCACGTAAAGACAAAACCTTTAGAGCCCATCTAACATGTAGTGCGCAAACTTTAGGCGTGAAAACACGCTACAAAAATTGAGCACGCCTAAGCTTCGCCTTTAAGAGTGGAACGTGATAACGTCATCGGGCCCCGTTCGCATCGCATTTTTTTTCATATGTGTAGGCTTTACTGTAATACCAACGTAGGAAAGCCAGCTTCAAAGACCAATAAGGCTTCTACTGGGGCTAGTTGGTATGGCATCTTTCTGTTGACTGCGCTGTACTGCTTTAGAAAGGACGAAAAAAAGGACAGGCAAACATGTGCGCAAGCTTTCAACTGTTTCTTATTCGCTAGCGCATGTGAAATATGTACATGAAAAGTGACTGCAAGAGAAAAAAAAAACATGAAAAGAAAGACAAAAAATGACGCTAATCTACGCACATCTGATTTCACGAATGACTGTAATTACTTAATCTATCATTCATCTGTGAATTTAAAAGCTTTTTCTTTTAGCGCCACAGAAGGTGAGCTCAGATGGTTTCCCTGATCATTTTCTAGCATGAAATACGCTTCTAAGATTTCACGTGTTTTTTTAGAGCTGTAGCGAGCAAAAGCCTTGTTTTTCTCAACGACAGGTTTACAGCTATTTTGTGCGCAGTGTGTCACCAAATGTCCTGGTGAGTGGAGCATTTCTGTCGCATACTTGTGCTCTCTTAACCTAATATTGATGCAGCGACCTGTATGCCCTATGTATGGTTTCCCGCACGAGAAAGCTATCTTGCAGACAAGGTTATCGACGCAGTCCAAAAATCAATCTACGTGGTTTATTTCGCATTTGTTTTACGCTGATTTGTTTGTGTCGGTATTTACTTGTTTTACATAGGGCTTTCATTTTTAAAGGAGCCCAAAAAAAACCCCTCTCATGCCGTGCCTTTCACGAATCTTTTTGAGGTCATGTGAAATTTGATGCCTACGCGTAAAAGGTATCAGTTGCCTTCGTATGCTCGCCGTATTTTGTAGCTGCTTTCTTTGTGTTACTTAAGCCTCTCAAAACTTTTTCGGCGATGGACGTTATAAGTGTGATAGGATAACCACTATCCCTAAACTTTGTAACTCGCCGCTGCATACTATCTTTGATCCTATGATCATACGATTTTCTGATGGTTTGGTTCATGCTCGAGGTGGCAGTTCCTCTTTGTATTACTTTAGAATGGACGGAATCGTAAGGGAGCAGACTTTTTTCACTCCTCGTGTTGTGCTCCCAACAAGTGTCAGTTGCAGTGAATGTGAATTTCAAGTACAAGAATTGGAGGCAAACTTTATTAAGCATTTCCAACGTAAACACCAGCGCTTGGTGGGCCGCACAGTATATGTGCACGCACTTAGCGACTTTAGCGGAAGCCAGGAGCATGTGAAGTGGTATTTATTGCTTTATCAAGGAGAGAAAGGAAAGAAGTGAACAACCAGAAATCGGTGAACTTGGCCAATGTGAATGCTCTGAAATTTGTGCGCGCGTTATTAGACAAGGGACCTAAGTTTGCAGTGCAGCCACAACCCAAGCCTGCATACCTGGTGGAACTCGTATATAACATTGCAAACAGGGTGCCAGATAGCGAGAAGGAAGCTTGCATTTACCATATTCCTTTACCATGTTCTGTGTAGTTACCCTATTGTATACTTATGTGAATGCCTGTTCCACAATGTACACAAACCCTTGTAACCCACTCCTGTAAAAATCGCTGATGGGATTGACAGTATCACGAAATAAATAAATAAATAAAATTTCGGAAGGCATTGCGTGTGTAAAGAACGGCATGGGCATGAAAAGAAGAAACCACATCGCACCAGCCGTTAAATTTCTAAAAGAACAAGACTTGAGATTGACGATGTCTGGCAAAACGGGTACATTTGTCTTATTTGATGATGCAGAATACAAAAGCAAAGCTGAAGAAGCAATGAATAAAAATTTTCAAGGTGTATTTCACCCTAATCAAAAAACACTTGTAGCAACGAAGAAAAAAGCTCTGAGGCAATGTGAAAAAGCAGGGTTGAAAAAATTAACCAAACAAATTAAAACTACTCGAAAGCTAACACTAAACCCCTTCTTCTCCGTTAAGACCCATAAGCTGGGAAAGCCTTTTCGTGCGATCGTTGAAGAGAGGAGCACATGGCAACGTGTTTTTGCTACATTTCTGAAGCAGCACCTTCCCGTGTTATCTTTGGATGACCCCTTCCACGGCCGCAACTCGGAAGAAGTTGTTGACTTCATCAGTTTAGCACAACCAGTTAAGTGCCTTTCTATAGATGCAAAAGAACTTTTTTTAAATGTTCCACAAGAAGGAGTTTTGCAAGCTGTTGAAGAAAGCATTGACACCTACTGTGCAGTGAAGTTCTAAATTAATCAGTGTTGATTCAACAATCGCTGTTCCATCAATCAGTGTTGATTCCTTTTTAAATGATTTAAGGTGATACCTTGACCCACTGCTCGTTTCCTTTCAAGGACATGTGTTTCTACAGAAAGTCGGGATCCATATGAAGTCATGTTTAGCTCCACTACTTTGTGACATATTTCTAGATAAGGGGAACAGGATTTTACAGAAAAAGCTACACAGCCTTGGAGCTGTCAGATGCTTCCGCTACGTCAATAATTTTCGTCTTCGTTTTCCATATGACAAGTTCGCAGACGTTACGGAAACAAACTGTGGACATGTTCAGACTGGTCCACCAAGGGCTGGAGTTCACGGTGGAAATGCGTGATAAAGATTGTCTCCAATTCTTGGACTTGAAATGGACATTCAATGCAACTCACGCTTGTTGGGAGTACCACACAAGGAGGGAAAAAAGTCTGCTTCCTTACGATTCAGGGCATTCTGAACTAATAACAAGAGCAATTGCCACCTCGAGCTTGAACCAAGCCATCAGAAAATCGTGTGATCATAGGATAAACGATAGTATGCAGCAGCAGGTTACGAAGCATAGGGATAGCGGTTATCCTATCACACTTATAACGCCCATCGCCGAAAACGTTTTGAGAGGCTTAAGTAACACAAAAAAGCAGCTACAAAAGACGGCGAGCATACGAAGGTAACTGATACCTTATACGCGTATGCATAAAATTTCACATGGCCTCAAAAAGATTGGCGAAAGGCACGGCATGAGAGTGGGTTTTTTGGATGCTTTAAAAATGAAAGCCCTATGTAAAGCAAGTAAATACCGACACAAACAAATCAGCGAAAAAAAATGAGAAATAAACCAAGTAGATAGATTTTTGGACTGCGTCGATAACCTTGTCTGCAAGATACCTTTCTCGTGCGGGAAATCGTACATAGGGCAGACAGGTCGCGGCATCAATATTAGGTCAAGACAGCACAAGTATGCGACAGAAATGCTCCACTCACCAGGACATTTGGCGACACACTGCGCACGAAATGGCTGTAAACCTGTCTTTGAAAAAAAAAAAAAAAGGCTTTGGCTCACTGCAGCTCTAAAAATGCACGTGGTATCTTAGAATCGTATTTAATGCTAAAACATGAACTAGGAAATCACGTGAGCACACACTTCTGTGGCGCTGGGATGAAACGCTTTTAAATGCATGGATGAATGTTAGATTAAGCCATACCAGTCATTTGTGAAATCAGATGTGCTTAGATTAGCTTTATTTTTTGGCTTTCTTTTCATGTTTTTTTTTTCTTCTTTTGCAGTCACCTTTCATGTATATATTTGACGTGCGCTATCAAATAATGAGCAGTTGAAAGCTAGCTACATGCGTGTCTCTCTTTTTTTTCGTCTTTGTAAAACAGTATAGCGCAGTCAACAAAAGGTTACAAAGATCAAGCTTGTTACAAAGATGAAGCTTACACCCATCCCCTTAAAGTCGGCTTCACTTTTAAACACAAATGCATTGCTGGGAATACATGTTACAGGGGCAATATAAGCCGTCGTGTATCAAAATGTGAAGGTCCTAGGACTTTTATTTATTATTTCACTAATTGTTTGCTGTCGCCCCGAGGCGCGCGCGCGTTCACAATTTGGAGCACGCTTTAGCATTCAAAGCTTTCTTTTTTCTCCACCTTCGCCTCTGCGCGCCGCTACCGTTTTACGCTGCCGAGGAAGCGATTGCCATTTGGATGGGGTTTTCGCAAGTCACCTACTCAAACGCGCCGCTGTTGTTATGGTAGAAATGCTGGAAAAGGGGTTTCTGTTTGAGTTTCCTAGTAACAGAATTATGTTTTCTCGTACATTAAAATTACGTCCCGACGCTATCATGCCTGTAGGTTGTAGTTAAGTCGTACTTTACGATTTTCTGACGGATTTTAATTTGAAAAATTAAATTTTTGTTCACTAATGCCTTGTGTCACGCGGAAGGCCAGTTTTGGTCGGGGTGGTTCGGGAAGAATTTCTCCGCCATGGACGCCGATGCTTATGCCAGCGCCGAAACCCACACCGGATTTCCTGCGACACGAGGCCCTTAACGCTATTGCGTTAAAACAAACCACGCCCGACGGAACTTCGGGCAAATTGCACCACGCAAAAGGAGGTTATTGCAGCGTTAGAAGCTCAAGTTCGAAGATGCTTGATTAAGGTTCTTCCATTGTGTATAACTCGCCTAGCTGGCTTGTATCGGGGGATTTGACGGAGCAGGGAGGGTAGGAGAGGGGAGGCCAGAATTATGCAAATAAATATTATACAACGTGGAAATTGTAGTAGGGAATGAACATCCATTCATTCAATCTGATTGGTGTGATTTGTTCACCCCAGCACGCGATTGTTAAATAGAACATTAAAAATTTCTCTCAACCTATTGAAAAGACACGAAGTCAAAATCTTCGAAGAAGTGATACATGTGCTCCTTACTGAGCTGGTGGCATCTAGCATTAACACCATGTGAGAAATCGTCTTAATGTGAACATGCTTGACGACATACACTAGACGTCTTGTCTAGTCTCAATCTTCCGGCAACCTGAACCACCTATGCCAAGCTTTAAAAATAATTTTACGATACTTGCATGCTACCAGCTCAATATATTTAACAAACCGATAAAGGAATTGAAAGTATCGTTATCATCAGGTTCTGTAATTAAATAACAAAAAACAAAAAACAGCAGTAAAAATATTGATCTCGACGCCGGGCCTTTAGTGCAGAAGTTCTTAACCAACTTATATTTAGGTAAACTACCTGCTGTGGTTTTAATTTCGAAAGGTTAAGAAAAGCGCGCGAGATTTTAAAAAAGTCGCTGTTTTGCTCGAAAGGCGAAGCATCGATTGTGATAGCAAATTGGTAGAGAGCTGTACGAAGCAAGGATAGTAGTTTAACGGGCTGTATAAAGTCGTAAACATTCGCTTACAAACTAAATAGACAAGCAAGGTGTCATGCGCGCACAGGTAAAGAGGAACACATCTCGCTCGACCACCGTGGAAACTCGCTGTGAAAACGCTGTAGTGAGAAATCACGCCAGCAGTCGTGGGCAAATTGACCTTCGCCGCGCTGTCTGTCGTCTCGCTTCAACGCGAACTAAACGTCGAAAGCACATTGCATACGAAGCTACCGGAACCAGGCGCCTGCACTTTTTCCCGATCACTGATCGTTTTGAAAATGAGGCCTGCACGGACGCGCACTTCGCCCACATCGCAGATCGCTTTCAAGATACGGCGAAAGCGCGGCCGCGCAGTGAGCAGCAGCCGACGGAGCAGAAATAACCCGGCCCTTCTCTCTCCGTCGCCTCGCCTCGCCCCCGTGCCTCTCGCGCGAAAGACCGCGCGCTTCCGGCCTGCCTTCCTCCCTCGCACGCGCTACGTTGAGCCGCGATTGCCGGCTCACCCTAGTACGCTTTTACTCTCACACACAGCATAAGACGCGCGCACATGATTTTACCGCCGTTGAACTTGATACAGAACCTCACGGCGGCGACGGTGACGACGACGGCGACGCCGACGGCAGAAATGCGCTTGGAGTGTCCATATAATTGCTATCGCAAAAAAAGCACGGAGGGATCAGGCGCTTTTATGCCACGTCATGTGAGCCATCTTTAGCCAGTTATGGCATTCAATAAGTACGCACTATGTGATGCCCTTTTTCGTAAATCGAACGTAGCCTGCACTATGAATAAACAAAAAAAACTACTGCAGCCAAGATGGAGACCACGGATAAATGGGAAATAAAGAATGGAAATCAAAACGACTCGAGTTGCCTTTGTGTATACGCAACTACGTCACCACTGTGCGGGGGCAGGCTGCAATTTCATTTCCTCGGGAAGAAGGCTCTATTGTAGTGCACGGTAGCATCTGCTGCACATGACGGCGAACGCAACTACAGCCGATAATCTGCCTTTTGTACTCGAAGAGAGAATCACCCAGATGGAGACCGCCTCCATTTGTTCGCAACCACAGGGCAAGAGTGGACCGAAAAGGGTCAACCTAGTTCATACCGCTTGCTGCCTTTGCCTATGGGACCAGGAAAGCAGGACCACAGGGAACCAAGTCGACCACTGAAACCCAGTAGACCGCGGGGATAGACGAGTGCGTGTTTCCGACTTGCACGAAAGGACAAGAGAAAGGTTTCACATTATGTGGAGAACCCGCCGGCTCCCTAGTGGTTGTGACGTGAGCTGACTGTTTGGGCATGAGATTAGGATCGTTGTTTTGTATGCACAGTGGGTAAATAATAGAACAACAGCAGGCTTACTGCAGGCATTCTATCGGACATTGACAAAATGCAAAAAAGGCTTCTGCATCATCGCATGCCGCATATGAATTCAGATTCTGAATAAATCCTAGCCAACGTGCACAACAGTAAATTTTGTCTTGTGAAAATCTGAAATGAATAAAAAAATTTGCGTAGCTTGCACTGGAGGCGCAATGCTAAAGAGACAGCGGAGCTAATGGGCACCTAGCTATATAGTCCTGGCTTTTGGGCTAGGCTAAGCACTACCAAGTCATCCCCAGCATTTTCAGGAATTTATTGATTATTGATAGAGTATTAATTAGCTATTGATTGGCTAGCGATTGGCTATCGCAAGGTATTGGCCACGTATTTTGGCTACGCTAATCACTACCAAGTCATCCCCAGCATTTCCCAGCATTTCCCAGAACTTATTGATTATTTGTCGATTATAGATTCCGCTATTCATTGGCTATTGATTGGCTATCGCAAGGTATTGGCCATGTATTTGGGTTATGGTAGCCCAAATACATGGCCAATAGCACTACCAAGTCATCCCCAGCATTTTCCGGAATTTATTGATTATTGATGGATTTTCCATTAGCTATTGATGGGCTTGATTCAGGCAGTAGCGGGGGAGCAGCCTGGACGCGTTCTAACAGCTTCGTCGTGTATTTGCAGCATCTGCGCAGAACAGCAATCAAGCATCACGTATGCTGTCCCCCTTGGGTGCAGATGAACCGGGCCATCATCCAGATCTTCTTTCGTTGACGCCCCATTCAAGCGAGTGCAGCGACACCACTGTGCTACCTTTCGAGGCAGCGCTTGTGCCTTCTTCCACGTTATTCTGGCAGTAGCGGGGAGCGCCTGGAGGGGTTCTAACTGCTTCGTCGTGTATTTGCAGGTTAGTTCTATATTTCAGAACTTTTCCGCTAGTCCTTCCTGCCGCCGCTGCTGCCAGACTGTGTCAGTGTTTTCCCTTTGCGAGAAAATTACCATGGCGCAGTGACGTTTGTCCTGCATGCAAGAAGACAATCAGCAGCGACTGTAATAGGATTGCTTGTTCCGAATGCGATGACATTTACCATGGAGGAAAATGTTCTGGTACAAATGACACGTTCTTTTAAAGGGAAGAATGAAGCTGCTCGAAGGGCGTGGAAGTGCCCGACATGCTGCTCAGTAAGGTTAAGGGGTAGCTCAGCTCGGCGAACACCACGACAGATGATAACGAAACTCAGGGTTCCACAGCACAGGCAGGTAGCCTCCAATAGTCAGAGTGTGCATGCACTTGCCTCCAGACTGGATGATATAACAATACATCTGGACCGCCTTGCGCAATTACCAACCCAGGTCATTGGCATGGAACAAAGCATGCAGCTTATGAATTAAAACTTTGGAGAGAGAGAGAGCAAGCGAGAGAGGAAAGGCAGGGAGGTTAACCAGAAGTCAGTTTCCGGTTTGCTACCCTACACTGGGGTGGGGGATAAAGGGGTTGGAGAGAGTGCAATGAGAGAGAGAGAGAGAGAGCGAAAAAAAAAACAGAAAAAAAACACAGGCATTTGTAAGAAAGGAAGCGTTCCAATCACAGACGTTCACACAGGCCAGCGGACTTCAGGAACCGCAGGAGCGCTTGCACGGTCTTTGATGTGATGTTGAGTCGCGTCGATGTTGCAGAATTGTGTCTTCCGATAACGGCTGGTCATCCAATGGTTCAGCACGATGGAGAGCAATTGTCTCTGCACACTGTATTGTGGGCACTGACAAAGAACATGACTAATCGTTTCCGCAATTAAAACTTTGAATCTCTTCTCAGCTAATGCGACGAAATAATGAGGAAAACGCAACCTTGCGCAAAAGTAACGAGAATTTGAGGCAACAAAACGAAGAGCTTTAAGACGTGCGATGTCCATCGAGCAATATTCAGGGGCAAAAACATCTAAATCAAGGGTATACTGACACAAAATGAGAACTGTGAATTACTAGTCAGAAGCTAGCAGAGCTAATTAGTTACCTCATCGATTCCAAAGACATCGATGTTTGTCATCGTGTTTCCTTGCGCCATTACCACTGAAAAAACATAATTGTCCGGTTTGTTTCAAGGAAATATGAAACAAATTTATAAAACGTGCGAAAAAAAGCGCGGCTTTCTACGGATGTACTAGCCTTTCTTCAGTCAGAAAACAGGCAAATACGTGATGAGTACCTCACGTGGGGGAAACAAGAAATTCTTGGCTGAGGCACTGAAACGAAAAAGGAAAAGAAGTGGAGTTTGTTTGGCCATATCAAGGTCAAATCAGAAGGGAAGGCAACTGATAGCCCTGTTGTGGCGTGTTACGGGCGAGGCTGATTTTAGCCGTATCAGCTAGACAGCAAATCACAAACGGCATCATGGCGTGTCTCAGTGGACGATTTTAATCAAAAGACAGTTTCTGAAAACGTGCTGCTGGGCGCCCACTCTATGTGCGCAGTTTACGGAAAAAACCAGGACCAAATCCATAATTTTACTAGCCTATTTAGCAAAAAGTTTCCTTTATTGGCATATCAGAGAAATGGTTGTCGGAACGAAGGAAAAAACGAAGTCAACCTTACAATCAACCAGGTTACAAGCGAAGCACACTGTCGTGCAACCTACAGTCAATCTTGCATTGCCCATGGTGGCTGCCCTGTACATAGATGACAGCATTACGTACAGGCGACATGATGTTGTATTTAAAACACATATTGCGAATCAGTATGGATTGAGGCGGACAAAA